>NW_020438886.1:287517-301143 GCF_000699045.2 Agrilus planipennis
TTTATCCAAAAAAAAATACTGTTTTCGAGGGATACAAAAATTAGTTTTATGTGATCGTTAACACGTACTCAAGTAGTGTTTTTTCTTATACTACAAACAATGTGGATACGTAGTCAAAACTTTTGTTTGTAACTTGAAAACAAAAGACGATAACTAGTTTTTGAAAACACCAATAAATTTGTCCTAAAAAAGGAGAGATCGAAAAGCCGCCGTTAATTTTTTTGTATCTTTTATAGTTACCGAGTTGTACTATACAAATGTCGAAATTTGCCCACCCTATACAATAGATTTTAAGTTCGATATACTTGACTCAGAATGCTCAAGACACATACCTAGCAGGAAAAGTAATAAAAATAAGATATAAGTCTTGGCATATCCGATGCTCACCCTGAGTTCGGCTCTGACTCAAAAAATTCGGATTTATTATCTTAATCTCTCCTAAATTATAAAATGTATATAGTAATAAGTAATAGATAAATTATACGAAGAAAAAATAATTTAGGAGTTCTTGACTAGCTTGTTATAATTGACGAAGTTCCTTTACTTACAAAATAATTATTGGTGTTAATTGGTTATTGCCGATGGAGGGTATTGTACTCTTTCGTATTTTCCGTTAAATTTTTATATACGTTTACGATTAACCTTTTTACCGGTTAATTTTTCGGTAATCAATTACATCCGTTAACTTAGAGGCGTTAATACCTATATAATCTCATGTTTAATTGAAAATGACGAAGAAGTGTTTAAGTGGCAGCCGGTTTACCTTCTAAAAGTGATTCTGTAAGGTAAGTGATAACATTTTAAAATCAGTAAAAAAAATAATTGTGTACCTACTCGAACTCAAACGAATATCGATAAAATTATTAATTTTTACTGTAGTGATTTGAAATATTTTTCTAGTTTTTAAATAGGGCGAGCGAGCCAAGAAATTATAAAATAAAACTGATTTATTTTGGACAGAATTTTAAGAATTCAACAAAAACAATAATTTTACCTTTACTAGAACTCGGTTATAGCATCACCTTTAGGACCAACTTTATTTTGACGTAATTGAAACTGTCTAAGGTGTGCTGATGAGATCTAAATCGCGCTGATCAAGAACTTATACTAATATTAATAATGTTTGAAATTATTTATTAATAAAATTATTTTAATTAGAATTTCTTCAAATTTTTCTCAAGACATCTAAAACGGTCACCAAACAAAAGATCTGCATACATACGATCAGTGTAATATGACCTAATAATTGAACTGTGGAAAATTCGGTGTGTGTATTTTTTGCAGATGATCGCCTCTTTAGTACTTGCACTACTATTTACCACCGTACTGGGAGGAAGAGCGTCTCACCACCACCCTTACCATTACCACAAACACGTAAGCCTTAGGCCAGTATATCACACAAAGGGTTTGTATCAAATACACCCTAGGAGAGTGACTCGTGAGATTCAGACAGAAAACGTCAAAACTAGAGGATCATCACAAGATTTGGATCCTGATGCATCCGTCGGGGGCGGTTTAGGTGTTGGTTACGGTGGAGGTTACGGCATGGGATATGGAAGACCTTTTCTTGGCGGAGGAATGGGTGGATTTTCCTTCCCAGGAATGATGATGGGATACGGATATGGCAATAATATGGGAGGCATGGGAAGTATGGGGACTGTTGGTGGTATGGGAGGTGTAGGAACCATGGGAGGTTTGGGAAGTGTAGGAATGATGGGGGGCATGGGAGGTATGGGAAATGCTGGTGTTAGTATGGGAAGTGTAGGAGGAGGGATGGTAAGGAGTACGGGAAGTGTAGGAGGAAGTATGACAAGTGTAGGAAGTGTGGGAGGTGGTATGGGAGGAACGGGAATGATGGCAAGTGGATTTGGAGGCGGGATTGGAATTGGATCAGGAATTGGAATGATAGGATAGAAATTCAAGAGATAGGAGAGTGATGCTTTGTATTAATTTTGGCGGCTGTATAATTTATTGTAAATTATTTTTATAACACTGTAATAAAATATTAAAAAACAAAAACTTTTGGTACAAATTCTTTAATCAATCGAAACAGATATATTATGAGAGCTAGGTAATCCATTCCATATTAGATGTTACAAATACCTACTGAAATATTCTATTGGACTCAAAATTGATTAGTAACCTGGGAGAGCAATTTTTTGCTGCCTTCAACATCTCCTGGAATGTACACCTTATAAATTGTTGGTTTATATCCTTCTAGCGAAATCGGTCCATCGGTGTAATGTGCCAGGGACTTCTTTAAAGCCTCTAAATCAAAATCGGTTACTTGTTCAATTTCTTGGTTTTGTAATAACTGATTGGAATGCTTCAAAAAGCGCAGAAATTTCGAGTAATTTGGGTCTGTACTCGTCTTAACTTCTTCCCCATTTAAAAATGTTGCGAGACAGAAAAGCAGAAAGAGTAACTTTACCAATTGATTGCCCAACATATTTTCTGCTTTTCGATAAACACTTTACTTAACACTAACTAATTGTATTTAAACTTGCTACTGACGCAATTTCGAGTGCTAAGGGGGTTTTAATTAAAGAGAGACGCGTACAAAGTTGGAGCTTGTACAGGAATAACAAGTTTTTTCGCCAAAACTGCCTTGTTAATACATTATCTCTGTAATTAAACAGGGCACATAAGTTTAAGTACCTACGTTTATTTTTAAAAGTGACAAACAAAAAACTATAATTTTTTTTAATTAGAGCTGTATAATTTGTCACCAATTATTGTTCATTGTTCTTTTCTTTCTATAAACACAATTTTTCAATAAATTTTAAGATAGTAATCAGTATTTCTTTTACTCTCAATTAAACCAAAAATTGCACAAAAAGTCGTACATTTTAAGACTGATCATGGGATAAAGGCATATTATGTATTGTATGTATCACATATTTGCAAATGCTTTTATTTACAGACTTTAGACGCATTGTTAGCTTTTTTGTTGACAATATAAAATGTAGGTACTTATGATGCAAAGCAGTTATTTGTTAGAATTCCCAATTAACAACAGTGCGTAAATTAATATATGATTAATAGGATAGCACGGAGAAAATTAGGTTTTACGTATACAAAAAACGCTTTGTGTTTATGGTAAATACTCGTGTTGATCTCAATTTTTAAATCTTCAATACAAAAATCAGGTCCGTGTTTAGGTAGGGGGCAAGGGGCATGCCAAAGTCAGGGGCTCCAAAAGGATTTGTCAAATTGAAACCGATTTGTCCAATTAAAAATGTAGGTATCCCATGATTACATGCACCCAGAAGCCAATTTTTTTATAATTTTGCATAAAATTATTCGTAATTCAAGTAGTGCCACATTCTCGATTTTTTTTACAAACTGCTGGTAGTTGTAAATGATCACAGTTGTACGTTATGTCTTTAAAAATATATTTCTTTTTAAATTCGTTTCTTTTAGTATCATTAACCACTGTCAATGTGTTAGTAGTTAAGTGTTAATAATAATATAGTATTGGAATAAATAGCCCATTCCTCTTTAAAAAAGAAAAATTACTCTAACGCGAATTTGCCCTTTAAGATGGGCTTTTACTTTTTTTTTACTGCAGGAATTAATTTTGTGACTTGTTTCCGGCCAAGAGGGGCAATGTTGGCCAAACTTTTTTTTGAATTTTAAACTTTATTCTAACCAATTTAATTCGAGTATGCCGAATTCGGGTATGACATTTCTTCTGATATATTTTCATATTTTTTATTAAAGAAACGTGAATTTTTTTGACTTTTGATCACAACCTTTATATTGCAAGTATGTTGTACTATTGCGAATATATATTATGTACATATATAGGAATCGACTTTTTAATCATCAAAATCAGTCAAAAATTAATCGTAATTGTAATTTTTCTGCTTTAATTTTATATACATATTTTGGTATTTGGAAATAATGGAGGAGTGGGGAACCAGAACAGAACTTTTCTAAATACAGCCCTGACAAAAATTCTTTATTTTTCAAAAGAAATATGGTTTCACTTTCTTGATCGGTTTAGAACAACATTATACTAATAGTATTGTAAATATTTTACTTTACCTATACATTTAAACTTCCAACCATGTCTTGTGTTGAAATAGTGATTTTTCTTTTGCTTTTATTTGTTGGAAAGGTAACCGTGAGATTTCACTGAAGAGTGAAGTGTTTTTTTTTTTTTAATAGTGAAATGCCTTCCCATGCGATTTTCACAATTGTATACGATAGAATCTAGAATAAGTTTATACAAGTAATTATCGTCAAATTTTCTTTTTAAATAAACTGCATTTACTTAATCTATTCAAACATTTCTCTTTATATAACGAAGGTAATCTCAATTAATTATGATCCACTTAAGTATGATAACACTGTAGTTGTGTGTATACATACGGATATTAATCGGAATACGATAATAGTAAAAGCAAAGATTCACGTTTTGTTGATTCTTCTAATAAAAAAACTAGTATTCATAAAAAGAATCATAATGCTTTCAGTTCATGCTATTTCGCTGCGCCCACTGTCCATGTTTCGCACCCGTACAGCGCCGAGCTCTAGACCTTTAACAATCTTTTTTGAATTTCTAAATTAACTGTTCGTGAGCATAGAGCATTATTGAAGGCGACTCGATCTTGCGCTATCCTATGTTTTATATCTCTACTGCTCCTTCCATTCTGAGTTATCTGACTTCCTAGATGCCTAAAAGCAGCCATTTCTTTTAATTTTTCGTTTCCTATCTTTATATTCGACCTTTCGCTAGTTTTTCTTTCCTACTTCGTTCGTGTTGTCTTTTTCTACAGTAACCTTATGAGCCTTTTTTGCTGTTTTCCATAATATAATATTAGGCCTCAGCAAAAGTTTATGGTGGTAATAATTCCGCTTATGAATTCGAGCCATTTTGATTAGGGAATGTTCATAAAATATGATCACAAACAAGAGAGAGGGAGGGATATTACGTAGTGAGACGAGATATGACAGGGAGTTGGGAGTCTAAGAAAACGAAACATTAGAAATTTATCAACATGTTTTTATTAACTTGATAGTTACTAAAATTTTTCATTACGATAGAAACTTATTCTCATTGCTATGTTTAATCATAGGAAATCGTTTATAGGGAAGGGGCATCTTTTGGATATAATATTTTTTAGGGGGGGGGGTGGCTGAAGTGTGACTTAGCGTGACGAAAGGTGACATTCTGAGTGACGTATTTTTAGGATGATCCCTTATTTACTACGTTATATGGCAAAACAGTTAAATCAATTGAATTGGGGATCTCGATATTAATCCTTAAAAACAAAGAAGAACAAACAATAAAGCATCCTCCTTTTATTTTTACTAAAATTTCTTAAGATTGTTTTAGTATTGAGACAGACATATTGAGCAATTTCTCTAAACGTTTTCGTACGCTAAATACTGTCATCAGATATGTAAAAGCAAAATTCCAGAAGTACGGACACTTTCCAGAAAAGTACTTGTGTAAATATCTAAGATCTAAAAAAAGAAATAATTATACTTACAGTTAGTAAACAATGGATTTGCGTCACAACTGACTCAAAGTTTGAAAAGCAAATCTAAAAATACTTAATATATATATACATGTTATCCGTCTATCAGTGGTTAAGAAGAAAAACCATAATAAGTACTGCAAACAAATATTTGACTTTTGTTGCAGTTTATTTTTGGTATACGTGCCTGTTTGCTTCGGAGTGGTTGTAACATGCGTATATCGAAAGCATTGTGCACTATTTAACACCTTTCTACAAGCGTCAACATTTAATTAGAAACATTACCGTCTTCGTATAAATACCGATCACCAAACGGTCGAGGGCCAGAAAAAGTTTTGATTGTCGCGTATCTGAAGCACAGCTTCGTCCAAAGCAAAACGAGAAAATGATTGCCATCACGCTTGTTTGTATGGTGATAATTGATATTGCTTTCGGTAAGCCGTCAGTTTACCACGATGATGGAATAATCCGCGAGTTTCACGTGGACCTACCCGGTGGTGAAAGAATATCTAAAAGAAGTATCACAGATAATCAGCAGCCACCAGAAGACAAAACAGCTGAAAAACCTGTTGAAGCAATGGCGATTCCCGAATCTTCTGGACTAACAAAAAGTGTAGCGAAAAGATCCATTCACGGTTCCAGCGGCGTTTCTTCTGGAATTGGATTTATTTTTGTACCTCCTTTTGTCCGAAATATGGACGATAATTTGAAAGGACGATTTCGAAGATCTGTAGAAAATGAGGTGAGGACTGATGCAAGAGAAGAAGTTGACGATTTGGACACAAGTGCCACTGTGACCAGACCTCTCTTCACCTACAGGATAGTTGTAGCAAGAAGGCAGGCCAATAGGGGTAGAGGCTAAAATGAAGTTAGATAGAGAGGGGAAGGACATTAATGTGATATCACCACATAATAAATAATCATTGTCGTGCATCTTGGTTCATTATTATTTATTGTTATCGTAGTTATTTGTGTGTATTTATTGTTCTTACGAAGTTAAATAATAAAATAATTTTGTGGCTTCGTCCTACTTCTTATGACGTCATTATATGATCCCAATGAATCTTCTCCTTAAAAATAATTCGAAAATTTAACTGTTAGTTACTACAAAATATTTCAAATCAAATTAGACAGAAATTTAATGAGATTACACAATCGTCGTAGAAAATGAATTTAATTTGTTGAAAAAAGAAATTATAATGCCAACTAAAGATAAGTGGGTGCTAATTATAATTATATACGTGCTTTATTTAAACTTCTATTATAATTATTGTCAATTTATAACCAACTGTGCGAAGTGACCTTAAATTTTATTAGATGTCCCAAAAATAATGTGTAAATGGAAAGATTATTGTAATTTTAGTCATTGTATTTTTTCCACGATAGGTAATTTTGGAAAGTCGAACTTTTATGTTTCCAAAATTTTAGCTTTAAATATGACTCAGAGACTGAGATCTTCTTTCAGTTACTTTTGGAATGCGTTTTCTTTCATAAAAAATTGTTTTCTTGTGTCGAACAGGAAGACACTTGACAACAGATTCGTGCTGCCGATGTATTTCATCCAGCGAAGAACTCCTTTTAGTTCTTCTTAAAGCATTTTTGGTATCAGTATTTATTACTAAAAGATTCATAATAGTCTTTTCAAAATCTGTCAAAGGATTAACCGCTTCCGATTTATACTGGGCATCTTTTAATATTTTGTGCAATTTTATGATTATTTTTCTAAGTACACCTGTATCTTTTGTATTCTGTGACGCCATATTTGTTTTTGAGGTTTCGGATGTTTCTTTTAATTGCAACATTAGTTTAAGGAATCTTATTTCTTCCTTTAGTGCGGTTATTTCCAATATGGCAGCGGCTTGTTGTTCTAGCATTAGAGTCCTCGATTCTTCCCGGGACTCCACTAACGTCCTTAAATTTTGAAACGTATTTTTGATATCATCTAATTCAGTAACGCTCATTACAATACATGGGTTTGACTCAGATGGCTCTCTATTTATTTCATGCTGATTTTGATGGTGTGTTTGAGTTACTGCGTCTTTAGGTATTTTCTCACCTTCGTTACATTTGGAACCTTTATAGGAAATATAAGTTTCTTTCAAACTCTTTAGGATATCTTGGTTTTCCTGGATGTACTGGAGTTTCTTTTTGTAACTGTGAGCTCTTTGTCTTTCTCTATTAACGGTGGCGTTCATGACGTCTATCTCGTTTTGAAGTACCTCGCACTTTCTCATGGCGTCTTTATAGCTGTTTTCTAAATAAATATTTTTTTCGTACACGTCGGTTATGCTTATCTGCGAAGAGATTTTGATTGTACTTTCGGCCATGGCAAGATTGAAGTCTTCGGTAATGATTTCAATTTCGCTCTTTGCATCTTCGAAATTATCGTCGTTTCTACTTTTCACAGGCGTATGGTCCAAATCAGACGTAGAATAATTTAGAGTACCTTCCATTTTCAATACCTTAAATTCTTTACCTTTTACGTCACGTCAATATTGACGGAATAATTTCAAAATATACACAAGGTGACACGGACATGCTGCGTCGCAGCCTTCCATGTGTGTTGCAGAATTTTACAAATTAGTGTAAGTATTACCTTCTGTATACAGGGTGCTTATTAAACAAACGGCAAAACTTCAAGAGTTATTGAAACAATATTTTGTTGTTTGATTGTTTTTGGAAAGCCAACAAGATGGTACATTGTTTACGACAAGACACAATTTAAAATTATTAATGTAACCGAAAAGATGTTCAAAGTCCGGTTTTATGAATTTTTAACAGCAACATGTTTAAATCGCTCAAATAGTTCAGTTAGAAACAATTCCGCTGTTTTTCAAAAAGTCAATGACAGTGGCGTGATCAAGATTTCTCAAGGGAGAGGTAAGGTAACGAAAAATATGAAAATCCACATTATCTTTAAAAAAGTGGAATTGTCTGATCGGAATATCCAAAAGGATCGAACCGAATTACACTCGATAACTACTTAAGAAGTATAATTAAAAAAAATTCCTAGTCGGGTGATTTCCAACCCTCCCATGATTATGGCACTGTTCAATGAGGAGAAGATGCTAGTGTTAGTCATATATAGCAGTTCTTTTATTACCTAAAGATTTAGAAGCTTTACATGCATCTTTCTGGATAATAAAACAAAACAGTGTTATTGTCGGAAAACATTTATCACCCTGTATCTTGGAAACAAGCCCATTTTCCAAAAATCATCAAGGCATTAAATACCCTTACAGTAACCTAGGAAATAATTTTCTCAAGTTTTGCTCTGTGTTTAATAAACACCCTGTAAAATAGTATTATTTTCATAATCAGTTTCTAATTTCTTTAAATTGAAAGTTCTATTTTAATACTTTTTTTTAGCTGTAAGCAAAATATATGGGTGAATTATCCCATCGTAGAACCATTTTGTATGATTCTTTAAGATTTATTTCTTACCTGCATTGAAAAATAATTATAATTTACGTGATTCATTTGAACGCCCTGTATATTCGTTTTTTTTTTTTGATACTACGTGCATTCGAATTTCGTTTTCCACTTGCAAAAGTGTATATTTGGTTGACTATGTTGGGAATCGACAGTGAAAANTCAAATAAAATTATTTGTGGTAATTAAGGGTGAGTATTCCTTTTAATTTTTAATTTAAATTACTAGAGATATTTTTGCTTTCATTTCAAGTGATTACAATTCAGTTACCTCAACGTTTTCTTCGCTTTTATTCCAGTCATTCAAATTACCCGAGGATCTGGGATATCTTCCCTCTTGTTGTCTTGCCATAATAACTTGTTGCGGAGGTTGTAAACCTGCAATGTTTTGATTGTTTCTCATGTATTTCCTATTTCCATTACCATATTCGCTACTACCACTAATTATATAATAACTCCCTGAACTTCTACGGTTATCAATATCATCTTGCCTTTCAGATTGTCTGTTATAATTACTAATACTTGTAAATGAACTTCCCGCAGGATAGGGCATTGTTCCGTAATGTCTTGTTTGTTGGTTCTGATAAGATTGATAATTTCGGTTGGTTCCGTGAGATGAAGGTTCCAGGATTGTTTCCATATTTGAGGAATATCCTCGATCCATGCCATCTGATCTTCTATTGTAAAAATCTCCTGTACCTTGAGAATTATAATTCTGACCAGGATAATTGTCACTATTGTAACTATTTTGTCTATTATTCTGATTGGAATAACCATTACCGTTTCTGTCTGGACCATTTCGGTCGTAATTGTTGCTGTTGTTATTTTGATCATTTTTGCAACCATTCCTACGGTCATTGCGATTTCTGTTTTCGTTATTATTGTAATTCCCATTTCTTAAAAGGTTTTCTCCGAAGTTGTTCAGTTTGTAATTATCATTTCCTCCCATGTTCCAATTACGTCCATATGCGCTCGCATGTTCTTGTTGGGTTGTGTAGTTGCTGTTGTTCAAATTTTTGTTATCTAAATGACGCAAGTGTGCTTTCGTTAAATAATATTGACGGCTACTAAAACTTGCATCGTCATCATTAATTTCTTTACTATTTCGGCTACTTCTTCTCTTGTTGTTGTTATTCATGTAGACACCACCTAAAATTTTCACTTGATCTGTAGATTTCTTAATTTACAATTAAAAATTGGTAATTGATTTACATATAGATACTTCACAAACATTAATTTTAGATAACTGTAATTGGTGTTTTCTTGCTGCTATAGTTAAAAAGTTTACAACAAATAAGTAAAACAGCAATATACACATTATGTTCGGCAAAACTTTATTTAGAAACCCGGTATATTCTTATAATGAGAATTCTTACCATATTTTTCTTTTAATTCTTCTGAAGAAGGATCTAGTTTGCAGTCTTTGATGTACTTTTTCATTTCAAGGATCAAGCTTTGGAAAGGATCATTCACTTTATTGTTATTTAAATTATTTCGCGAACTGTTCTTGAATAGATTTTCAGCCAATGGGGTTGAAGCCAAACACAAAAATAACAGTAAAATGGTTGTAACCCAGTGTAACATCGTGAATTATTTGTTTGGTTGTAAAAACAATACTGCTCATAAATAAATAAATAAAATAGAGGTTCTATTAACATTTTGTACATCGGAATCCTGAAGATGATTGACGGTTGCCCTTTTATGTCTAATTAGTACGTCAAAATTAATTATATTTTTAATGAAAAGGCAGGAAATACATATTAACTTGAATTATATTGAAAACGATTACAGCAAATTACGATTTTGTCATTCTGTTGTTGTTTGTTTGTCTAACGTTCAATTAGACTACAAATAAAATTTAAAAAAATACATAAACCGATATCTATTTTTTTTTGTATGTTTCTAAAGCGTTTAAAGTAGATTTGTTACCAGAAATTGTCTATTATGAACGCATCTAAAAATAATAACAAAACCTAATTATTTACAAAACTAAATACAAACAACTAGCTAGAACTTGTTAAATAACGTGAAAGAAATTTTTTCCAGAAAGAGAAAATAACAAGCTACGTACATGCTAATGCTTTTTTCAAACAACAATCAATTATTTAATTTTCAGTGTCTAAGTAAAGAAAAAGATTAAATATCTCCGTTACAAAAAGTATTATAACTATAAATAGAATATTTGCTCTTGGCTACTATAGTAAATGCAAAGTAGGGTCGCTTTTAGCTCATTATGAGTTTGAAAAAAATATTGTAGAGCTAAGTCAACAATGTACTTTTTACTCAAAACTCATACATACATTCTTATGTATTTGGGGTGTACCGCCTTACTTTTTTAATACAGTTATCATAAATACCATAATAATGTGGGGTTCTTTGTTTCTTTGTTTATTTGTTATGATTTCACGCCTTAAGTATTAAACCGATTATCATGAAAATTTTTACACACATTGTCAAAGGTACAAAAAAGGACATAGCGTACCATTTATCCAAAAAAAAATACTGTTTTCGAGGGATACAAAAATTAGTTTTATGTGATCGTTAACACGTACTCAAGTAGTGTTTTTTCTTATACTACAAACAATGTGGATACGTAGTCAAAACTTTTGTTTGTAACTTGAAAACAAAAGACGATAACTAGTTTTTGAAAACACCAATAAATTTGTCCTAAAAAAGGAGAGATCGAAAAGCCGCCGTTAATTTTTTTGTATCTTTTATAGTTACCGAGTTGTACTATACAAATGTCGAAATTTGCCCACCCTATACAATAGATTTTAAGTTCGATATACTTGACTCAGAATGCTCAAGACACATACCTAGCAGGAAAAGTAATAAAAATAAGATATAAGTCTTGGCATATCCGATGCTCACCCTGAGTTCGGCTCTGACTCAAAAAATTCGGATTTATTATCTTAATCTCTCCTAAATTATAAAATGTATATAGTAATAAGTAATAGATAAATTATACGAAGAAAAAATAATTTAGGAGTTCTTGACTAGCTTGTTATAATTGACGAAGTTCCTTTACTTACAAAATAATTATTGGTGTTAATTGGTTATTGCCGATGGAGGGTATTGTACTCTTTCGTATTTTCCGTTAAATTTTTATATACGTTTACGATTAACCTTTTTACCGGTTAATTTTTCGGTAATCAATTACATCCGTTAACTTAGAGGCGTTAATACCTATATAATCTCATGTTTAATTGAAAATGACGAAGAAGTGTTTAAGTGGCAGCCGGTTTACCTTCTAAAAGTGATTCTGTAAGGTAAGTGATAACATTTTAAAATCAGTAAAAAAAATAATTGTGTACCTACTCGAACTCAAACGAATATCGATAAAATTATTAATTTTTACTGTAGTGATTTGAAATATTTTTCTAGTTTTTAAATAGGGCGAGCGAGCCAAGAAATTATAAAATAAAACTGATTTATTTTGGACAGAATTTTAAGAATTCAACAAAAACAATAATTTTACCTTTACTAGAACTCGGTTATAGCATCACCTTTAGGACCAACTTTATTTTGACGTAATTGAAACTGTCTAAGGTGTGCTGATGAGATCTAAATCGCGCTGATCAAGAACTTATACTAATATTAATAATGTTTGAAATTATTTATTAATAAAATTATTTTAATTAGAATTTCTTCAAATTTTTCTCAAGACATCTAAAACGGTCACCAAACAAAAGATCTGCATACATACGATCAGTGTAATATGACCTAATAATTGAACTGTGGAAAATTCGGTGTGTGTATTTTTTGCAGATGATCGCCTCTTTAGTACTTGCACTACTATTTACCACCGTACTGGGAGGAAGAGCGTCTCACCACCACCCTTACCATTACCACAAACACGTAAGCCTTAGGCCAGTATATCACACAAAGGGTTTGTATCAAATACACCCTAGGAGAGTGACTCGTGAGATTCAGACAGAAAACGTCAAAACTAGAGGATCATCACAAGATTTGGATCCTGATGCATCCGTCGGGGGCGGTTTAGGTGTTGGTTACGGTGGAGGTTACGGCATGGGATATGGAAGACCTTTTCTTGGCGGAGGAATGGGTGGATTTTCCTTCCCAGGAATGATGATGGGATACGGATATGGCAATAATATGGGAGGCATGGGAAGTATGGGGACTGTTGGTGGTATGGGAGGTGTAGGAACCATGGGAGGTTTGGGAAGTGTAGGAATGATGGGGGGCATGGGAGGTATGGGAAATGCTGGTGTTAGTATGGGAAGTGTAGGAGGAGGGATGGTAAGGAGTACGGGAAGTGTAGGAGGAAGTATGACAAGTGTAGGAAGTGTGGGAGGTGGTATGGGAGGAACGGGAATGATGGCAAGTGGATTTGGAGGCGGGATTGGAATTGGATCAGGAATTGGAATGATAGGATAGAAATTCAAGAGATAGGAGAGTGATGCTTTGTATTAATTTTGGCGGCTGTATAATTTATTGTAAATTATTTTTATAACACTGTAATAAAATATTAAAAAACAAAAACTTTTGGTACAAATTCTTTAATCAATCGAAACAGATATATTATGAGAGCTAGGTAATCCATTCCATATTAGATGTTACAAATACCTACTGAAATATTCTATTGGACTCAAAATTGATTAGTAACCTGGGAGAGCAATTTTTTGCTGCCTTCAACATCTCCTGGAATGTACACCTTATAAATTGTTGGTTTATATCCTTCTAGC
>NW_020438886.1:306483-315923 GCF_000699045.2 Agrilus planipennis
GTTCCAAATATGAGATCTTCTTTCAGTTACTTTTGGAATGCGTTTTCTTTCATAAAAAATTGTTTTCTTGTGTCGAACAGGAAGACACTTGACAACAGATTCGTGCTGCCGATGTATTTCATCCAGCGAAGAACTCCTTTTAGTTCTTCTTAAAGCATTTTTGGTATCAGTATTTATTACTAAAAGATTCATAATAGTCTTTTCAAAATCTGTCAAAGGATTAACCGCTTCCGATTTATACTGGGCATCTTTTAATATTTTGTGCAATTTTATGATTATTTTTCTAAGTACACCTGTATCTTTTGTATTCTGTGACGCCATATTTGTTTTTGAGGTTTCGGATGTTTCTTTTAATTGCAACATTAGTTTAAGGAATCTTATTTCTTCCTTTAGTGCGGTTATTTCCAATATGGCAGCGGCTTGTTGTTCTAGCATTAGAGTCCTCGATTCTTCCCGGGACTCCACTAACGTCCTTAAATTTTGAAACGTATTTTTGATATCATCTAATTCAGTAACGCTCATTACAATACATGGGTTTGACTCAGATGGCTCTCTATTTATTTCATGCTGATTTTGATGGTGTGTTTGAGTTACTGCGTCTTTAGGTATTTTCTCACCTTCGTTACATTTGGAACCTTTATAGGAAATATAAGTTTCTTTCAAACTCTTTAGGATATCTTGGTTTTCCTGGATGTACTGGAGTTTCTTTTTGTAACTGTGAGCTCTTTGTCTTTCTCTATTAACGGTGGCGTTCATGACGTCTATCTCGTTTTGAAGTACCTCGCACTTTCTCATGGCGTCTTTATAGCTGTTTTCTAAATAAATATTTTTTTCGTACACGTCGGTTATGCTTATCTGCGAAGAGATTTTGATTGTACTTTCGGCCATGGCAAGATTGAAGTCTTCGGTAATGATTTCAATTTCGCTCTTTGCATCTTCGAAATTATCGTCGTTTCTACTTTTCACAGGCGTATGGTCCAAATCAGACGTAGAATAATTTAGAGTACCTTCCATTTTCAATACCTTAAATTCTTTACCTTTTACGTCACGTCAATATTGACGGAATAATTTCAAAATATACACAAGGTGACACGGACATGCTGCGTCGCAGCCTTCCATGTGTGTTGCAGAATTTTACAAATTAGTGTAAGTATTACCTTCTGTATACAGGGTGCTTATTAAACAAACGGCAAAACTTCAAGAGTTATTGAAACAATATTTTGTTGTTTGATTGTTTTTGGAAAGCCAACAAGATGGTACATTGTTTACGACAAGACACAATTTAAAATTATTAATGTAACCGAAAAGATGTTCAAAGTCCGGTTTTATGAATTTTTAACAGCAACATGTTTAAATCGCTCAAATAGTTCAGTTAGAAACAATTCCGCTGTTTTTCAAAAAGTCAATGACAGTGGCGTGATCAAGATTTCTCAAGGGAGAGGTAAGGTAACGAAAAATATGAAAATCCACATTATCTTTAAAAAAGTGGAATTGTCTGATCGGAATATCCAAAAGGATCGAACCGAATTACACTCGATAACTACTTAAGAAGTATAATTAAAAAAAATTCCTAGTCGGGTGATTTCCAACCCTCCCATGATTATGGCACTGTTCAATGAGGAGAAGATGCTAGTGTTAGTCATATATAGCAGTTCTTTTATTACCTAAAGATTTAGAAGCTTTACATGCATCTTTCTGGATAATAAAACAAAACAGTGTTATTGTCGGAAAACATTTATCACCCTGTATCTTGGAAACAAGCCCATTTTCCAAAAATCATCAAGGCATTAAATACCCTTACAGTAACCTAGGAAATAATTTTCTCAAGTTTTGCTCTGTGTTTAATAAACACCCTGTAAAATAGTATTATTTTCATAATCAGTTTCTAATTTCTTTAAATTGAAAGTTCTATTTTAATACTTTTTTTTAGCTGTAAGCAAAATATATGGGTGAATTATCCCATCGTAGAACCATTTTGTATGATTCTTTAAGATTTATTTCTTACCTGCATTGAAAAATAATTATAATTTACGTGATTCATTTGAACGCCCTGTATATTCGTTTTTTTTTTTTGATACTACGTGCATTCGAATTTCGTTTTCCACTTGCAAAAGTGTATATTTGGTTGACTATGTTGGGAATCGACAGTGAAAAAAGAGTCAGCATAAGTGTCTTTATAAAATAAACAATAAACACAAAGATTAAAAATATTTACTAATGAATGTTTATTATTATTATATAATATGCAATGCAAAATGGAAACAACAATCAACTGTAATTGGATGACAACAGTCTTGTTTAAATAATGTCTGAACTAACAATTCTAAATAAGCGTTGTATATTATTGGGGTGGTCCACCAGTGTTAATGTATTCGATTTCCTCGGCGCTGAGGGGTTTTCGTCGAAGTCTTTCCGGAAGCTGGAAGTCCCAAATCGGTTCTGCTGTACTATGTGTAGTTTTTGATTTTCCACTCAAGCCAGCTGAAGAGGGTGGAGGGCGTGCAACATTTTCTTGGGCTTCTCTATCGGTCCCATACCGGAATTTTATTGACGGGTTTTGCAGAAAACTAGTTCGGCTAATTAGCCTAATTGGTACTTTGGAAAAATTCATATCTAACATAAAAACGTAATTTGATAAATCATCATTACCATCATCATTATTTTCTTACCCAGTCAAATTAATTGTACGTTATTGCAGCTGCGGTCACACAACTTGTTTTTTAATATATTATGTCACAATATTCATGTACCTGTCTTCGATCGTATAATATTGGATAATATCGTAAACTGACACAAAACCCAAACAGGTAAATAGTTAGTAAACACAGTTTTGAGTGAATATTTTCTGTTAATCTAACACCGGTTGTGAATTTACTTTTTCTGTTGGACAATAGATAGCACCACTCATCTACTTTACTAAATAAATACATAATTTTTCTTCTACGCTTATTAGTAGACTTCGTTATTAAAAAGAAAACAAACAAAGTGATATTAAATATCAAATTGGACGCCAAATGGAAGAAAATAAATGATATTTTGTTGTAAAAGCTTTTGGGTAGGTATATTTTAAATTGGGCTATTTCTCTATTACGCGATCTAATTTGTATAAAAATGTGCAAGTTTTTAAGAAAGCCTTTTTTTGTATATCAGATGATTTTATTTGTTACAATTCCATAGGGTTGTAAACTTTGGCAGGTAAATGATATTGATTTTAATTTTAGACATACCGCTTTAAGGATGGAAGAAATATATTTTTTAGTTGTTTGGAGTTTTTATAAATTACTTGTGATAATTTTTGATTTATTTTTGCTTTAACGTATTTGCTATTCCAATTTTTTCCAAAGTGACGTCCAAGTTTAAATTTTCCCTATTTTGCTTTTCTTAAAATTATGGTTTCCTTATTCCTTTTATGTAACGGGTGCAATTTTAGAATAATTAAAAAGCATCCGTTATAGATTAAAAAAAACATTTCTTTTTAATGTACCTGCCTAAACATACAACTTTACTACTTCTGTTTTTAAAAATCCTTAACAATAGGTACTGAAGGAAACGCAGCAAAAAAAACCACTCTCAATTTTGTACTTATATTAACCCGGATAAGACAGATATTTAACAAAGTTAACCCCATCTATCCTATTAGCAAAGCCCGTCAATTTCCATTTAATTTATATTTAATCGTTGACACATGGCATATTATCTTCTGCTGTTATATAAGGAATTGCACAGACTCTAGAACGCAACGAGAAACCTCCTTGGAACTTAGATTTGATCATGTAAGCTGCAGGTCCCGGTCCTATAGGTTTACCCGCTAGCGGTGGTTTCAAGCGTAATCCATATTGTGGCAATTTTGTTTTAGTCACATTCAAATTGACTGCAGGATATTTAGCAGGTCCTGGTGATCCTTCTGCGCCACACGCCTTTTGCCTCCCGGCTCTAAAAAAATTTACATTAAAAAGCACCACAAGGAAAGGAAATACTTAGGCCTACGTGACACCTAACATTTCTTACTTTAATCAAATAATTGTGTATGAGCACAGCAAACGCGTCTCTATGAAACTTTATGATCAAAGATAAATATTTTTTTATTTTTGTTGGAACATTACCAGGTGATATAGAAAAAAAAGATTTCTATAGAAAAAATGTACTTAAAACTGTAATTTACAGGATTTACATAAATTGTAGTCAAAATCTTTTTATTCTCACTGAATAAATTCACAACAGACCAATAAAAAAAATATCACACTATTTAAGTTAGAAGCAGAAACCATTTCTTTGCTCGCGAAGGGTTAAATTGTAAACTCGAAAGAAAAGGTTATTAAAAGTGTAGATATGTTTGTAGCACGGCTCTGTACGAGTTCGAAACTAGGACGTTTGTTGCGGTTGAGTTAAAAAAGTTAATGATGGATTATGAAAATACTGTGAATATATATAAGGTTAGAAATTAGGAATTACGTACTGGAAAAAGAACTAGATTGATAGGACACCTTCTGGGACTATTTATAGATATTATATTAGAAGTCAAACATAATTAAAGTGGGGCAGAGGAAGTCCTGGATTGGATTACTGATCACAAATTGTTAGGGATGTGGGGTGATCTAATTTTCGAGAAATGCTAAGGAAGGAGTGGACCTAATGTTCAACTCTTTTTCTGACTGACGACCTTGTGATGATGAAACTCATTCAGATAGCAGATATAATTTTTTTCTATTTTGAGGAATATTAATTTAGGTTAGGTTGTAAAAGCTCCCCTCTCTCTTTCCGGGGTATTCGATTTGTGGAAAGCGGCCGAATGTATATTTTGATCGAATGGCCTGGTTGTAATGTCGCAATGAACGAGCTCTTATCACTAAGATTAAAAAAAAAAGACAAAATGTCAATAGTGTAAGTAGACATAAAATATTTAATTATCCTTTGCAACGTGCTTATGGGGCCTCCAACATTAAAATCCAAATTGCCTATGTTACTTGTTGAACGTATTTTGACTTTGTTTGCAATTCCATTAAAAAGAAATTCTCGAAATTTAGTGCCCCCTCATCTCAAGACAAGAAGGCCTGCCCCCTCTCAAGTCCACATTACATTTATCTTTATAAGCATTAGATGAATTCTGAGGTACAATTGGTCATACATGTATTTTTCAAACGAATGTGATCGAGAGAATTTAATTAAAAAATCGGTTGTCTGTAAAGTCGGCTTACTGACGATAGTTGAACGTGACAACGTCATAAGAAAATACTGATGGAATGGTTTCATTTTTCAAAAGAAAATTTTAATTTTATTTGTTTGATAGATATTTTGTATGGATATAGAGAAGGAGGTAAATGGAAATGTATTATTGTATAGCAGCTGTCCACGCGGACGCATCGCTCACTCAAGTAGGAGAGAGACAGATGTCGAACGCTGCCGAACGCGGAGGCCCATTGTGCCTCTTTGTCGCTCGTTCCGCGCTCTCGCTTGCACTTCAAGCCTTAAATGGAACGCCTCAGAGCGAGGTAACGCCGCATGAGTCATGTTTTTTTCGTGCGTGCAGCCGGCTCCATCGAATTATAAGACGTTGTCACGTCAAAAATATGAACACATATTCTTTGCACGTTGACAAAGATATCTCGAAAATTTGAACAATAGGACTGAAATGTGCGAGAAATTAAATCATTGTCAAGTTAACGTCGACACATTGAAATGCCTATGTTGTGCTCTATAGGGACAATTCATCTAAAAATATTGATACATACAAGGAATAGGCTGGTTTAGCAACCAGATCTGGTATTTTTGGTCCGATGGTTGTAGGTAGATCGTATTGATTTGGACCTGGGGTGTTAAATGGCGTAAAACCTTTTTGTCTTGACCTTATGCTATATGCAGGCGGCCTGGGTTCTTTCATTCGCGGCACTAATTCAGCCTTGTATGTCGGTGGCCCGGGTGTCTGAAAACCACCTAAAATACCAATAAAAAGATTGTATCAATTTCATTTTTGGGTTAACTTTTTTACGTGTTTCCTGGTGGTTTATCAAAATTTTTATAATTATAATTCCTATTTTAAAAGTATATGTACTTAGTTTTGATTTTGATCGGGGAGCCCCTCAGATGCTGGTTTTAATAATTGGGAAACAGAATATTTTTTTTATCACTTACGGCAGCCCTTTGGTCTTGAGTAAATAGAGAAAGCAGGTGGGGTAGCCTTTCCATATCTGGTATATCTTCCTAACGAATATTTCGGTCCTGGTCCCGTCGACGCCCCACAACCACCGAGTTTTAGTCCGAACGAAAACTGAGGGTTTCGTAGTTTTGATAAGCAATGCTTATTATAACCAACTACGGGCCTCAGTTCATATTGAGGACCGGGAGCTATAAAATGTAAAAATCACATTCACTGTTAAAGTTGCTTGATTAATTTCCCAAAAGAAGCTCATTAAGTTAGGGGTCGAGTAGTCTCTATTTAAAAAGTTTAGATAAAGACTTTTCGAATGGTAATACATTTCGGGTGTGGGAAAGAAGTCTATTTTTGAAGTATTTTGGTAACAAGTGCTGCATTTGGAGTGTCAACTAGCATAGCTTTCGTTTGTTTATGTTATGTTAGTTTAGATGAGCCAGATTATGTCGGAGTTAGGTTAGATTATCATGGATTAGGTGAGGTTCCAAATATAGTGCTCTTATTGCTAAAATTGCGTTTTGAGTGTGCCGTTAGGGATGGATTATGAAAATACTATGGATAGATAAGGTTTGAAATTAGGAATTAGGTACTGGAAAAAGTAGAACATGTACGGTTTTTGAAAGTCGGAGACACTAGGGTTTGTCGGTTTTTAAAAACCGGTTTTTTGGAGAAAATTATGAAATTCGAAAACCGGTTTTTTAGTAGAAAATATCGGTTTTTAATGTATGAATAACACTTAAAAAAAAATTGAAAATGACAAATGTAGCCAAATGTACCATATTGATGAAAACACTGTTGCAAGCGGTTTGGTTCTTGGAATCATATCGGTCGCAAGGGGTTTGGTGTGTTTTGTCTATTGGATGAATTAATTTAGATTTTATATCAGTTTGTCTTCTGGTTTCTTTATGTACAGTTCATAAATTCAGTGTTCAGTAAATAATTTCAGTCAAAAACTACTTTTAATCACTCTAAATTTTCTGTTAAAATTTTTTGTTCGAATTACAGAATATTCGATCAAAAAATTTTTTTATAAAAATTCGAAACCGGTTAAAACCGGTTTGATGGAAAAATTATTATTCGAAAACCGGTTTTCTAAAATGTCGGTTTTTGTATAAACCCTATACAGAACAGACGTCATTATTGATGTCAATGAGAAATAGGCAAGATAGCTTGGAAGGACACCTTCTCAGGTATTTAGGACTAGGACAGGGGTAGACCTAGCTTAGATTACTGTTCGCAAATAGTTAAGGATGTGGGTTGTTCTAGTTTTAGGGAAATTGCGAAGATTAGCTTAGGATAGGAAAGAGTGGAGGTGCGTGTCCAACCAGTCTTAAGACGGACGTCCTTATGATGATAAATAAAAGTATCATGTCTTTTCATTTTCAAAAGATGAATTCGATCTTGTGTTCTGAAAGTTCTCTATTTAAACTGTAAAAAAGTTCAAACTAAGTGCTGCATGATATCATGAGTTAATATTAGATTTTAATTTCCCATATGATTTGAAATTTTCCCGTATTAAAGAATATACTAGATACTCCTTTCATAAATCCCGGATATCAAAAGAAGATTTTTAATCCACTTACTTCTTCCCGTTAAATTATAATGCTTCACTTTTCTCTTTAATTTTCTGCTCGGATGCTCAATTTTAGCGAACACTTCTGTGGTAGGGAAAATTTCAAAACTTTAATTAAACAAACGATGTTTGCCCGCTTTAAAAGTAATGCTGCTAAAGAGGGAACTAAAATAATTTCTATAGTAAATGTGTAATAATTAGATTTGTCTAATTGAACCAGCGGAACCGTAATCGAGTTATATTTTCGTTAATCACCAGTTTACAGAACTAACACGGCTTACGCTACATTAAAATCCATCACGAATTTATAGTTTACTTTTCTTGAATTATAAATTGATGCTCATCTCATATGCCATTTTATGCTAATCTAATTGTAAAAATGCCATTAACTGTTAATATAAAACATTACATTAAAATTGACTTTCTATCCTGTATATATTATCACAAATTAATAGGGAAAAATTGTTGCTCTCGCCGGGAATCGAACCCGGGTTGCTTGTTTTTACAAACCAGTACTGTAAACTACGCTAATATGAGAGGTGATAGCAGCTACAACAACGGCTAGTACATCAAAGATATCACAAGTATCGTCGAAACCAATTGTATATAATTATCAATTTCAATAATTAATTAAAAATTAATAATTTTCACATACTATGTCATAACACTTCGAGGCCTGAGATTGGAGTGGTTCAAAAAATTTATAGTTAATTATCAATATACTTATACGAAAATGATATGGTTAATATTTAATATTAAACTCAAATTAACTTTCTATCTTTTACATATTATCTTAAATCAATGGAAAAAAATTGTCTCTGCTGTCATACCCTCGCCGAGAATCGAACCCGGGTCACCTGGTTTTACGCACCAGTACTATACCACAATTTTTCCCCCTTAATATGGGGTAATATGTAGAGGATAGAAAGTTAATTTCCGTTTAATGTTTAATATTAAATACTAACCTATTCAAGAACATTTATGTATATATTGAAGAGGTTAGTGTTTAGGGGACCCGGGTTCGATTCCCGGCGAGGGTATGATAACAGACACAATTTTATCCCGTTTATTTGAAGTAATATGTAGAAGATAGGAAATTAATTTAATTTTAATATTTAAAATTAAATATTAACCTTAACATTTTCGTATTTGTAAACTGATAATTAACTGTTAAGTTTTTGGTCCGTTCCAATCAGAGGCCTCAAAGTGTTATACGTGTTAATATGTGAAAATTGAAATTTACGTACCATGTTTTTACGATCCGGACCTAGACCGCGGTCAGCCAATTTTCGATCGTTATTCTTTCAATTTAAATAATAAGAATATATATACATGTCATTTTAAAAATTGTTATCCCTTTTTTCAGGTTCCAAAATCGTCGAGTGCCTTGAGTAATATCTAATAACAAAACTCCTCAAAACGCAGTTGAATGAAGGTAGGATTTCCATAATTTTTTACGTTTCGTTTACGTATGGTTATTCTTTGATCGGTTATTATTAACATAAGCAGTAGATAGTTGATTTTTATAATCATTTTATCAAGCGGTATTTTAATAAATACACAGATTTTTGAGCATTTTGAACAGAAATTTACGCATTTTCTATCTGTAAATCTTATTCAGGTTAATAGGCAAAATTTCGGAATTCTAGAAATTTATTAAGATTATGATAATTAAATTTTTACTTAGTAATTATGAAAATTAATGGATTGCACACTAAT
>NW_020438886.1:322514-323458 GCF_000699045.2 Agrilus planipennis
CCACCCATTCCCAGGATTCCTGAAAGCAGGCTGAAGAGGGCCTTCCGCCCTACCTTCCGCGGCGTAGTGCGGAGGGATTACCCGTCCACCAGCATTAGTGGCTGGTGGGAACGAAGTAATCTTTCACTGCCCTCTATCTTCATTTCGTCCGTTAAAATTTTTTGTTCGAATTACTGAATATTCGAGCAAAAAATTTTTTTATAAAAATTCGAAACCGGTTAAAACCGGTTTTCTGGAAAAATTATTATTCGAAAACCGGTTTTCTAAAATGTCGGCTTTTGTATAAACCCTAGGAGACACCTTTTGAGACATGAAGGGCTATTTAGAGATATTATATTTAGAAGCCAAACATAATTACTGATCGCAAATTGTTATGGATGTGGGGAGATCTCATTTTTGGGAAATGCGAAGGAAGACTAGGGAAGGAGTAAAGGTAGTGTTCAACCCCTATTCGGACTGACGACCTTGTAATGATGAAAGTCATTCAGATAGCAGATCTAATTTTTTTCTATTTTCCCGAAAGAAGCTCACTAAATTAGGGGTCGAGTAGTGCCTATTTAGAATGTTTAGATGAAGAAAGACAAGGACTTTTCCAATTTCGAGTGGGGAAAAAAAGTCGATTTTTGACGTATTTTGGTAACAACTGATGTATTTGGAGTCTCAACTAGGGTTGCCACCTTTTCAGGCTTTACATAAAGTATTTCTCGATTAAAAGGTTAAAAAAAAAAGTACTCGGCTTAAAAATAAAGTATTTAATTTTTTGTTTTTAAAAACATACTTTTTATTACACCTAGCAGCCAGTAACAAATTGCTGTCGCTCTTAAATACATTAATAGCCTCTAAACATGGCAAACAAAGATCTAAGTAAACTAAAAGTTCATTTTTAATTAGTTTTAATGAAGCTTTATTCCTGTCGTCCCGCCACTTTGCGTTCATAACAGAGA
>NW_020438886.1:323634-328648 GCF_000699045.2 Agrilus planipennis
TAATTTTATAAATATAATAAATTTATAAAGTAATTTTTAACCGAAATGTCAAAAAAATTCCGAGAAATGAAAGAATAACACTTACTTTTAAATGTCGAACACATAATGAGTCGTTACTAGAATTTCTTTGTATATTTCATACTAATTTTGTCCAACTTATTAAAGTATTAAAAAAAACCGACCGCAAACATAATTATTTGAAAAGAATGGCGTACGTTGCTACCTATTGTCAAAATTATTATTACCACACTCTTGGATTCTTTTAATATTTTGAATATGTGAACTATTTTTCATGAAGCTACAAGTAGTTCATCATACCGATTTTAAAATATGCTTGATTTTTTGGAAGGAATTATTTCCAAGTATTAAAAGTATTTAAATGCAATATCCAAATATTTTTTTGATTTGTTTTGTAGTACCTATTTAATTTTCTACATTTACTTAAGTATGTCTTTTCTAGACTAATAGTGGTGTTTGAACTATATCACCAGGTGCGAAGATTAGGTATGATTTATATTTTTCTGTTTGAGGTGATTGAGATTTAGTTTTTCTGTCTTTATGTTGTAGTTTCTTAAGTTCAGCAACAAATAATTCTTCTATATGCTTCCTTATTTGCCTTTGTCATACGTTTTAATTGGAAAAAAGACACTGATGCCAAAATAGTTTGTTTACCGTGAAAGATCAGAGTCAAGATACGGTTGTAAATAACTTTATTAATGTAAAATCAACATCAATCATTTTATATCAGAATACTTACAACCCCTTTTTGTTTCTGATCTTTTACACACTGTAATAAGAGAAAGAAATGGAATCCGTAGTTTCTTTAATAAGTGAAGTTTTTCTAATCATTTTCTAAGAAATTTGGATTATATGCATTTATTAGCATACCATAATCTTGTAGTTATCAGTTTCGCACAGTTTTGCGGACTGTTTTGTCGTAATTCATAGAACTGTGTAGTTCCTTGCTAAAGGTAGAATAAGTGGTGATTTGGCAGGTGCTGATATCAATTTGGAACTTCAAAATTCCATGAACCATGACATTAACCCGGAAAGCAAATCTATCCAATATTTTAGATTATCTTCATAATAATATGATATACGTTTTATTATAAAAGCGTAAAAATTTAATGGCGTATATGGTCACATTGAACCTTTGCAAACAGCAACAGTTCCTTTAGTTTACGTTTTTGTTACTTTTGTCATTAAGTAAATCTGAATTGAATCGAAAGCTAAAACTAACGTCAGATTGGACTCAATGAATCTAGATACTACTTGTACTAAGGGTATTAATAACATCATCATCATAAGGTCGTCAGTCCTAAGACTGGTTGGACAGGCACCTCCACTCCTTCCTATCCTGAGCTAATCTTCGCATTTCCCTAAAATTAGAACATCCCACATCCTTAACTATTTGCGAACAGTAATCTAATCTAGGTCTACCTCTACCCCTCCTAATTCCTGTTTCTGCTTCTAATAGGTATGACCCTGTATTACTACATGTTATAAAATCATAAGAAAGTAAGCAAACATCTGTAGTTTAGGAATTTATAATCAAGAAATAACGCGAACGTCGGTTTGGCGCAATCGCCCGATCGCTAGTCTTTTAACTGGGATAATGCCCAAAAAATATTTTCATTTCTTTTTAATAGCTTTCTCTCTCCGATATACCTCTGTTTTGTAACCAAAAATAAGAAAATCTAACCACCCTTACCCTAAATATGGTTGCATATTGCTTGAATAATATTTTAACAAAGTTTTTCTAATGGGATTCTTTGATATGTTTTAATCACCTTGGTCTGTTACATTTCATTAGAATATGAATACATGTTCAATAGATAGAAAAGCAGACTGTAGCTTGGGAATAATAAAATAAAATAACTAAAAGGACTTCAGTTGAAGATGCTCATAATGTGAATGAGCGCAACACGTGTCCGTAGTTTTTGAAATAGTTGTGGTTAATGGGGAGAGTCCTTTTGTTTGTTTTATGAATACATGTGAGAATCCGAGAGGATGTGGAGATTCGAAAACTTAGTGCTCTGTTCACCTTTTAAAGGGTATGGTACGTTTGTGCAAAAACAACAAGTGACAGTCGAGATGCAGTTAGATGCCAATGTCTGCAAATATTGGTCGCAAGATGTCAACACGGTAGCGGGTGACACAGGCGGCTAATATATGTTCACTGATACAGCACGCCAACAGGTCCGACTTAAGGAAAATGTTAATTCTTGAGTCAATAATTTATTAACAAACGCTTTTTCTTCATATGACCCTGCAGACTTATTGTTTTATTCGGGTGAAGCACAGCACAATATTCAAGACTGATGTACATTTCAATATTACTTTGGACTTCAAAAAATTGGAGAGAAACTTGTTCTAAAAGATTCATCTGTATAAACACTAAAAGCAAGAGAGAATGTATCGGTATACCGCATATTTTTTTAGGGACAAGTTAGCATTCTGCTGTTTTGGTTTCGATTTTCTTGATTGGTCTCGTAGTGTTCATACTAACGAGACTAATTTTTGGTTACGTGAAGTCATGAGAATTATTATGAGAATTTATGTTATGCATTTTATGACTTTCAATTTTGAGTTACATTTCTTTACGAAATCGTTGACATCGATATGCTTTAAAGGGCTAAAATTTTATTGTCGTATGATGCTATTACAACTTGGAAGATCTTGTATTGATTACCATGAAGAAGATTTAAATTCAATATTACCTACGTCGATTAAACCTTTGTTTGAACGAAACTTTAAGAATCAAAAGGGAAAGAAATTTTTACTAAGGAGTTGATAGGTTACTCAACTGAAAAGGACCTCGCTAGATCCTTACGGAAAATGACCCTCTATTAAACTCTTTGAAACTTTGGATTCCGATAATTCTCTACATGTAGATCGAAAGTTTCAATGACTGCTATGCCGTAAAAACTCATCTTTTTGAGGGACCATCCCCTAAAGTTGCATTCTTCCATAATAACTTCCAGAGTTTTGCCATTTTATTATTTTTTTATTTGAATTTTTGGTACTAAATTTGTCCTAATTCTAACTGCGTCTTGATGAAATCCTTAGGACGAATCATGGTGGCGTCAAAAATGTTCACACCATAGTCCTTCATTGGAATTTCATCAAGAATACGCAGGCAGATTTCGGAAATCCATTTTTTTATTACAGTTTACTATTTTGTATATACTAGTAGTATAGGTAATACCTATAAATTTTTGAAGTACTATCGGGTACGGTCCTGCACAGTCGTCGGCTTCTCTTTATGCAGTCGTACGCGGAATGCAATTGCAGGCAAACATAACTTGCGACCTGTCATCTGACCACGCACTATCTACATCCACATGTTTACAGCACATACATATTCTTATTGGTACGTAGGTACCTACGGGTACGTTTTAAAATACATCAGAGACGGTTATTTACTTCTATAGGTCTCAAGAGTGTCGTCTCTCCCTCCGTTTGCATGTGTGCATGTGTGGGATCACCTTGGCGACAATTAAGTTCAAAGATTCTTTTAATTATTATTCAACCCACTATCTGATAAATATTAATGGTGCAGTGGTAGGTACCGAATGGAATTTTATTTTAGGTTGATTGAAAATTTAGTTGCCATTTTAATTACCTATACCAACCGTCTAAACAACCAAAGGTCGCATCGATAAATACTTAAATGGTAAGTAGAAATTATTTATACATTGGTTCTTATTCTAACTGCATGTAAAATCGACGTTCGTAAAAGCAAAATCAGGATCACACTAGAAGCCAAACTTCAAAACAACCCCAAATCGCAATAAGAGCATATTATTTTACTGAAATAAGAAACCGTATTGCAGTATTCACCTGATATTAAGTCTTTCTTTATATGTGTACAAAAATCCTGATCTTGTGCGCTTTACAGCTCTAGCGGCGTAAAATTTTCTTGTTGTGTTCATGCATACAAAACAAGCAGCATTCGAGCTTCCTGAGCCCTGAGTCCAGACGCGATAAGGAAAACAACAGTGCCGATTCCAAAGTTCTGGTGAAAGGTACTATTTTTTACTCTTTGTGTTTTTACGGAATTTTAAAGCAAAGGCAACCATGCAATTTTCTAGAGCAGCACCTTCGCTGTTCGTTAACATCGAGTTTAATAAATAACTACAGGCAGTACAATAAACGCCACCTGTAGAGAATTGTCTCTAATCATGGGTTCATTAATATTTACCAAGATTAATAATAATAACAATAATTTTTAATCTTTATCCCATCCTTGCATTTGGTTTTTTTTAAAGATTTTACGTTGTTTTTTTCGGAATGATTCGATGGGATTTAATTCGCCTATTTACTTAACACCATGTAGTTTTAAGCGGGTTGTTTCTTCATCACTGATGATGACGCTTTGGTGTAAAAGAACAAGAAGTGATGTTATTTAGATTGTATCTCCGCCTTTAGTTTCCGGTCGATTCTGTTTTGCACTTTCTAACTTTACGCTTGGCTTGTCTTAATGGCATGCTAATTTGGGGTTTACGATAGTTCTTCATCCATTCCAACGCCTCTAATCGATCACATTTACTTACTATTTCGAATGTGGCATTAAAACCGCCTTGTCTTCGTTAAAGTAAAACTACATAAGGAAAATGTTAATATTTACAACAGAACGAACGATGATGTTTCGTTTTATCCTCTATATCTGAAAAGTATATATTTATATCTAAAAATTTTTCAATAAATACGTAATTAAATATAGGATGTAGTGGATATGTCTATTTGTCTACTTTATATCGTTTTTCTGTATACCGAAAATGCTATTAATATTATTAAACACAAGACGGCTTTTTGAAAAAAATATTTAAGAACATACACAGTTTCAAGAATAAAATGGAAATTGCATTAACAGAAGAGTATATGATATACGAGGGTGGATTGATAAGTTTCCGGCCTAACCAAGAGATGACGCCACTAGGCCTACCTTGAGGTGACATTCTATAGTACCATCCTTGGATAGCTTGTAGCTATAGTTTCAGCCCGATCTCCT
>NW_020438886.1:329463-371427 GCF_000699045.2 Agrilus planipennis
AGAGATTTGCGGACAATGAAGAAGTAATCGAAGCTGTAAATGGTTATTTTGAGGAGCTTGACGAATCAGTCTATAGAGATGGCATTAATAGACTGGAACACCGCTATGAGAAATGTATCAGCCTTGGAGGAGATTATGTTGAGAAATAAAAAAAAAAAATTTTTAAAAACCTTGTTTTTCTTGGTCAGGCCGGAAACTTATCAATCCACCCTCGTAAAAGCATCTGTATATTTATCTAAGGATAAACATAGGCATATTAAAAGCAGAAGCAGGAGTAAAAAAAAGCGAGAGCAGAATCAGGTTGGATTACTCTTTGCAAGTTGTTAGTCATGTTGGATTTTCTAATTTTCCGGAAATTCCAAGTTTAGCTCAAGATGGGATAGAGTGCGTGTCAGTCTTCTGAGCGACGACCTTGTGACAATGATACGAAGAATGAATGGTTACTAAAAAGAAAACCATATTCAAAATTCTAATCGTTAGGTATCTTGGAAGATAAGTCACGACGAAAGGAGTAGTAGAGATATAAAGCAGAGGATAGTACAGGGTCGAGTCGCCTTCAATAAAAAGAAGTCACTTCTATGCTCGCGAACAGTTAATTTAGAAATTCGAGAAAAGTTGTTAAAGGCGTATGTTTGGAGCATGGCGCTATACGGGTGCGAAACATGGACGGCGGGCGCGACGGAAAAGAAAAGGCTAGAACGTTACAGGCGAATGATGAGGATACCGTGGATAGAGAAGGTTATAAATGAAGAGGTATTAGAAATAATAGGAGAATATAGGACTTTATGGAAGTCAATAAGAAATAAGCGAGACAGATTAGTAGGACACCTTCTCCAGGCATGAAGATCTAGTCAGAAACTTATTAGAGGCAGAAACGCAACTTTAAAGATCTAAGTTAGATTACTGTTCGCAGATAGTTAAGGATATAAGTTGTTCTAGTTGTAGGGAAATGGGAGGATTAGCTCAGGATAGGATAGAGTGGAGGTGCGTGCCCAAACATCAACAACTTATTAAAGTTTAACGAAAACGTTGACGAGCTTTTAATATAAACATAATAAGGAAGTATCATTCGTGATATTCTATTAATACGTAGAGTGAACACTAATGAACAGCATATTAATTACACTGTACCGCCGTATAGTTATCGTTAACAAACTAAACTTTTCGTTATAGAGGCAAATGTTCATTGGTCTTAGAAATCGATATTTCGCTGATTCTATTGTGCCAAACTGTAGATCCCCGCTATATTAGGTATTTTCCCCGTCGTATTAGTTAACATCACGCAGCACTCACGGCCAGTAAGCGACATGCTACCCTTGAAAATTCCTGTTGCAGTCACAGGCGAAACGTCGGGAAATAATTTACAAAGACAACGGCCAGAAAGCCCGAAAACAAATAATAATAGTACTGAAGACGCCAGTTGTGAATGCCTACGCTCACTTATTCTTGCTTTTGATTTATAAACTTCTGTTAATTTTTGAATTATGTGTATATATTTTATAAGGATTGCCTTTGATATTAGCTACCTTATTTGATGATGTCTTCTCAACTGTTTTCATAAAGTGACAATCCTAATTGGTAGATACGCGAGAAATGTTTCTACGAAACAACTTACCAAACGGACGCGTTCTTAAAACAAACATTGCTGCTTTTATCTGGGAAAACAATAATTTTGTTAATTATACACATTTTTCTTTATGGTCTGTTAGCCATGCTCAAAAAGCATTAAGGCACAACTTCTAGTAGATGATTAAATGTCAAAGCATTGCACACATGTACTTGATACATTCAAACATGTTGGTAACAATTACGAACTCGTGTGTAAATCAAGTCCTACTAATTACAGTGAAACTACTTGACACCAAGAGGGCGGAGATACAATTTCCATCCTAGGCGATTTAATGAACTGAACAAGAAGCAGATGAATGATTTTTGGGAAAAAAAAAAATGGGAGACTGCGTTTCCCCCATTGAACTTTAAAACGGCGAATATTTTTTCGAACGAGAGTCACGATAACTTTGTAATAATAGAATTTCTTGACGGTTTAGTATTTTAACTTTCTTTAACCGAAAATAAAATGTAATTCAGTTTTTATATGCACAAATAAGAAGGTTGGAATTTCTGGCAGACGATAGTGCATGGTCCAATTGCTTTCAATAAAAAGAAGTCACTTTTATGCCTGCGAACAATTAATTTAGAAATTCGAAAAAGGTTGTTGAAGGTGTATGTTTGGAGCCTGGCGCTGTACGGGTGCGAAACAGAGACGGTAGCCGCTTCGGAAAAGGTTAGAAGCTTTCGAAATGTGGTGTTACAGGCGAATGATGAAAATACCGTGGACAGACAAGGTTAGAAATGAAGAGATATTAGAAAGAATAGGAGAACAGAGGACTCTATGAAAGTCAATAAGAAATAGGCGCGATACGTTAGTAGGACACCTTCTCAGGCATGAAGGTCTAGAGACATATTAGAGGCAGAAACGGGAGTTAGGAGGGGTAAATTACATTATTGTTCGCAAATAGTTAAGGATGAGGGTTATTCTACTTTTAGTGAAATGCGAGGATTAGCTCAGGATAGGAAAGAGTGGAGGTGCGTGTCCAACCAGTCTTAGGACAGACGATCTTATGATGACGCTTTGTTATTTCAATTGGCGTCCTAACCCGAAGCGGCAGTAAAAGAGAATTTTCACGTCTTGAATATTAGAACTCTTTCATAACTTATGTAAAAATAACAGGGTATATTAGCAAACCTACTGAACTCTTAGTTGAGGAGTGAGAGAGCATGAGTTTAATTGCTGTACTTCATGAATTTAATTATTGGAAATTCCTGTAGAGACATTTAATTGTCACTATAGCGTACTATGTAACATGAATGTTTCAATGGCACCTTCGAAATTTCAACCTGAAACCACATTGCTTTACACATCATCTTCGCCATAAATGAATCGCGAAATTATAGAGCGATAGATTTAAGGTTTCTAAGCACTAGCACACGTAGGACGTTAAATTCCCTTAAAAATGCAGAATGTACGCAAAAAGTGATTTACTAATGAATGATATAATTAATAATTTTGTTTCTATAAAAAAACATTTTCACAGAAAATATAAGTCACATGTTTAGAAAGACTATCATAAGTTCACCGCCAATACTTATGAACTCTATTAAAATACTTACCACCTTTTAATTGCTGATAATTTTATACCGCGGTTCTGTGAGGGAATCCAAGGGTAGATAAGTTGGGAAAGGAGACAAGAAGTGACTAAAAATATGGTTTTATTAAGTAGATATTGTTATTTCTTTCTTGTTCAGCTTAATACTTACCATCCTGAATGGTTTTATTTGCTTGTCACTGGCAATATTTTTACACAAAATAAAAAAACACATTTCTTTTTAATAAACTATTTCTGTATTTCCCAATATTATTTACAAATACGAACAGTTTTTGCAATGAATCTAAAAGCAATAACGACTATTTTCTAATTATATTACATGATACACACGCTTTGGTTACTGGAACAAAATCCAACATACTAGTTATTATTTATTTTATACATTTTGTCCTTCAAACTTGAACGGCAAAGTTCGTTTGCCACAAAATTATTGCTTACACAATTATAATATGTACAAATACACGTGCCGAGATTATTCTCGNTTATATATATTTACATACAAAAAAATTAAGAGCACTTTTAGTTGACTTTTGATCACAATTAAATCAGGCATTTCGTTTCATAGATTCACGAAAAACGATTTCGATTCGGTTAAACTCAGTCTTTGAAGCATCTACCATCACACAGTTCGTAAATTTTTTAAAGTGCGTTAAAACTAAGCGAACGACAGCATAGAATATAGGAACAAAAGGTTCGATTCACATTTGTTTAGTGTTAATGACAATCGAACAGTTATGGAATACTAATGAACACTGCCTACTTATTGAAAGTAATATTACATCAAGGAGTCAGCGGAAGTAAAGGGCGAATAAGTATTCGTTCACTTAGTCTGAATGCATCTTTAGAAGAATTGTTTTCTTTTATAAGAAGTTCGAGCTATAGTGTCTTATGTTTTTTTAACAATTTGCAAATTTTTTTACTCTTATATCATCTAGTGTAGGTATTATTGATAAACAGTATCAACCAAATGGTGTACCTAATTGCGCGATTATTTTGAGATCTATGTGTATATTTTATGTGTTTCATAATTTTTAAATCATAACATTATATGGATAATGGATTAGATTCAGATTCCTACAGTTCTAAAATTTGCTATCAGAGATTAGAAATGCATGATAGCCAACTACTGTAGGACAATTTTTTAAATGAATGAACGAAAAATAATAAAGTGCTGTATTGTTGTTATGTTTCGCTTGGAAAAATAACTTAAAATCAACTTTTTATATATTTACGAGCAATAAGAAAAATCGTATTGTTTTTTTTTCTAATTCTTATCTATGTATATCGTTTGAAATAATTTCTGGAATTTTAATGCTTATTGTTGACGTTAGAAAAAAGGACACACCATTAATAACTGTACATGATGGCGGCGATATTTTTTATGTGATAGGCATGTCGTAATCTATTTATTTAATACATTTCATGAAAAGTTAAGGCTGGTAAAAGAGTAATAACTATTTGTAGTATCAATTTTGTAAACTTTTAGGTAAAATACCAAGTAATGCTGAAAATTTGCCAGAATTGTACTGAAAATGTGTGCAAATTTTTTTATACATACGTAAGCATTACATAGTGATCTTTTTAGCAATAAGAGGGCGTTTAAATATTACGTAAGAAGTCTTAGGGGCGAGGTTTCGTACTTTTTCTGACAAAGGGAGTTCTCACTTGCACAGTATGTCCGATTTGTAGCATCGTTCGGATGTTATAAATCTCACGTAAAATGAAAAATTACAAAATAATAAAAACGTTTTCAGAACAATACTATAGTAATTATGGATTTCAATATATCATTAGCCATTACGAATGAGGGCGGTTCTAGTTTGTACAATACTACGAATTTTCAGAATTTGATTCGGTTTCGATTGAAATTTAAGATTTTACAAAGGCAAACTGTTACTCCTTGATTACTATTCTGTCAAAAGAGAAGGCCATTTTTTGTGAGCTGAGATCTTAGATTTATTACAGTGTTGTTTTAACTTTTAGATATAATGAAATCCTTTCTAAAAACCAAACATTGAGAGCTTTAAAAAAAATATTAAATCTTATTATTTGGGAGGGACGCTCATAATTTTTTTTTATTTTTGCTTATGCAGCGGAGAAAGGGTGTAAAATTATTAAAGGTCTGTTTATGTAATATATGAATGCCTCCTAATGTAATAAATAATTGTGGTACCTGATTTTAGTATTTAGCAATGCCGCAATATATCAATTTTTTACTATTTTAAAATGTTTGAAGCAGATATTTAATTTAACATTCAGTGTTTTTCCAAAATATTTTCCTTTTTGTGTGTAGTCCATATTTTGTTAACTTAGAAATACCTACTTTTCGGCAAAAATCACTCATCTTCGATTTTTAATGAAAATTTGAGTTGCTAATAAAATTGGATAAATACAAATTGAAAGAAAAATAATTTGATTGTTTTCCATATTATTTTTAAACAGTCATAATTAAAACTGTACCTAATATTTTTTAGTATCTAGCTTTTCCGCCTGTGAAGTTTAACAATAAGGTGCTTACATTCGTGGAGCGATTTCGTGAACCTGTAACAAATAAAAAAATCCAATCTAGTAGTCCCACTGCAGTTCATTATCAAAATTTTCTTTTCATGAAATGTTTAGATGATCCGTTTCGACATACTTGCACTGGCCGTAAGTAAGTCACATTATGCTACACAACTGACCGCGTCATCTCGAACTTATTGCACATATAAAAATTGACTATTGATCTATAAATCGCACTTCAATTACTGTAACAAGTTTTCCGCACGTCGGCCAAAATTTCACTAAAATCGTCGTCTTTCTGCTGAACACTGCCCGGTGGGAATTCACCATTATACACTTCCGGATAATGATTCAGTAACGGTTCCGGTTTTATGTTAGTATTCGGCAAGATCACAGACGTTGGCTGAGCTTGGAAGTTATAGGTCACGTTAGTGCAGATGCTCTCGTTCCTATGATAATTATGATTCGAGTCGACAATGTTTGAATCGTTGTTTGTATACTTCAAATATTTGTCGAATTCCCTGGTGTCAACGTCACTATCTACGTCGCTGCGTTCTTCGTTCTGGGGCATGTACGACTGCACAATGGGGTTCGCGGTATAGGCCGTTTGATATTGATCTGTTATAGCGTTTTTATACGCATCGTACTCTGGCTTTTCCATAATTATGTCGTTTTTCATCTGTTGATTGTACGAGATGTAGGCTTCGTTTTTACCACCTTCTTGGTTATTAAGAAGGGTGGGTATATCGTCTTTATAGTAATCTTTGTTGCCGTAATATTGCTGCATGGGGTTGCTATAATAGTGAATTGTATTCGACGTGCTCGCTACCGTGTTGCTCATGTTATTTTGGGCATTGTTTGCCACACCGAGTAACTGCTGGTCTTGTGATGTGGCAACGGGTGGATAAAAGGTTCCAGTGACAACATGCCCTTGTTCGACCGAACTTTTATTGGCACACATGACATACAATCCATTTGCCATCGGGACGGAAGTTATCGGCTGCGAATCTGTATAACTCACGTTGTTGTTTTGCCTAAAGTTTTGTACTCTAGTCGGATAGTTTTGATGGTTTGGGCTGTTACTACCTATCGTGGATGTTGGCGTTGAATGTTGGATGTTTGATATCCTTTGTCCTTTGTCCTCGCCGAACTGATATTCTTTCTCTTGATTGTGAGGTGATAATTCCGGAGTGGGAAGTGTGTGGTCGCTCTCCTCTTTAGAACTGTCTTTATCTAAAGGACTTCTGGGTTGTTTGGCGCCTTTCGGTTCGGGACTTTGGGACGGTGAAGCGTCAGGAGTGTGGAGTTCGTAAGGACTCTTTTGAGCATAGTTTTGCTGCTGTTGCTGCTGCTGCTGCTGCTGTTGCTGATACGTCATGTAACTGTACTGCTGGTATTTTTGTTGGAAGTTAACAGGACTGTACCTTTTGTCTTGGGAATAGTCGTTCACAGCACCTGAAAGAAAAAGAACCTGTGGTGTAGATTGTAATTTTTATGATTAATTAGCTAACAGAAGGTTAGAAACGTCTTGGGTGACGAAATGCGTTTTAGGTTTTCTAATGTTTTATTAGAATTTGTTGTAGCTTTTTCTTTAAGAAACCGTGATAAACAATAGGCTTTTGGGGGTTTTTTAAGGTTTTTAAGGGAGAAATTGTTGTCAGTTACAGTAAGAAATATTTTTGAAACCGTTGTGTTTTTATTGATACGGAGTATTATCCGACAACAATTAATTCATTAAGAAATAGTTTTATTCGATTGTATTTCTGTTTCCATATCCATTATTGTGTTAAGGAACCTTAATGTGATATGCCGACGCAGGGACTTTATGGCATAAACATTTTCATATTTTATTATACCGTTAATGTAAAGTTTATTGTTATTGGACTTAGAAATATTTCCGAAATCTGCGGTCACGTAGGCAAATTCGCAGAAGCACAAATGAGGGTTTATCCCATGGTTAGTATATTGTGCACTGGTATTATTGTCAATAACCTCGTTATTGGGCGGGATAATTTGTCGATTTCGGAATCTAGTGTACAAAATTTTAAGTTTAATAAAAAGTTCTTTTGTAGACTCGCTGAGGGTAACTAGACATCAGTTATTTTCATAAGACACTAATAAAAATTCAATATTTATAATAAGTTAGAATAAATTCGTTATATTTACAACTCGGCGTTTCTATGGTCCTTCGAATTATATATGTGGTACAATTGTACAAAAAGTTCGAATCAATAATTTGAATATTTCGAACGTAAGAAACACATAGATTAACTAAAGTACGAAGCTTCATACTGTTAACATAAAGAAAAAATATTTCAATTATAATGAGGTGTTGAATTATCTTTTGTTTGTGTAGTACCTATAAAAATAGATGTGTAACATTACTTTTTAGGTCGGCGGTGTCTGCTGAAAGTCATCTTTAGGTCATTTTATGTAGAATATTGAATTTCTGATCCGTGTGAAAGAAAGAGAAAGAGATATATAAATAATTCCGTCTTTATTGCTCCACATGTATTATTGTGCAATTTAACTGCGATAAGACTTCGCTACATTTCGGGTGAATGATGAACAGTGCCTTCGGCTAATAATAGGATGGTTCTTGTTATTTCGTTATTTGCATTTTGTCGGTGTAGTATGAATGAAGGAGATCGGTTTGTTTAACATTATTTCTAATTAATACGAGTGTCTTGAAGATAAAATTTGAAAGTGAAGGTAAAAATGAGTTGTTTTAAGACAACCATGAACCATAATTTAAAATTAATAATATGTTTCTTTTTACAGCTAGAAGAATTCTGAAGTACCTGTTGTGATGATTCAGTCTAGATCCAAAGCAGTTGTGTACATAAGGTAAGAAAACTAGAATATTACATCGTTTTAATAATAATTAAGGTAAAGGTGAACCTAGATTTAACTCAAAAAGCCTACAGGGAGTTACAATCTTATATTTGTGTGGATAAAAAAATATTGAGAACTAATTTTGGAAAAATAAGAAGTATTCTACGTAAATTTATGTATAAATGTCATTTTAGTCGTATTGCTACCGTTTATAGGTATGATTGCCAGTGGATCAAAAATAAAGTGCATAAAAATGCATATTTATGCTCATATTTAAATCATGTCTTTGGCAAAAATACTAACTCTAGTAATAATAGCATTTATGTTGTCTAAAACTGCGAAAATAAAGCGTGTTCAACTAAAAATGGTTCAACCGAAAATCAGGACCCTAGAACACCCAGAAACGGGTGTCAAATTATTGATTTTGAAAGGAAATGAGTACTACACTATTTTATCATAGATTTGAATATTTTTTAAGACCAATAATTGATAATGTGCATACCTGTATTTGAGAATTCTAAACCACCATAACCACTCCCTTGTTGGATGGTTGGTGACAGGTTGGCATTTGGTATGTATCCCGTATATCGAGGGGACATGTTGGGTAGACCGGGACTCGCTATGGACGTCCCGACTCGAGGTCCTGGAGTTCCAGTTGTCGTTCCAGATCTTTGTTTGTTGTGCTTCCTCCTTCTGGGTCTATATTTATAATTAGGGTGCTCAGTCATATGAATGACCCGTAGTCTTTCTGCTTCTTCGACGTACGGTCTCCGATCTTGGGGAGTCAAGGAACGCCATTTTTTTCCTGAAACAAAAACATTATTTTTTAGTCAATTAACATAGTAATTACATAAGTCCGTGCGAAAAAAACTTTTTTTCTTTAAACTCTTCAGCAAAAATTTCATTTATGTTTTCATATCTTTTACTAACGAGACATCCCAGATTTGTATCTGTCTCGTAAATTACCAATTCATTTACATTATTTAACGATAGATACCAAATTTATTTATAAGCAGAGATATGTTGTGGATATGAAATTTTTAATCTGGATATGGATAGAGATACATATTATGAATAATATTATACCGGTTTTAGATAGGTAACGATTTGACTGTATTTCTCGTAATACAGTCTCAGAAAAAGTAATTCGCCTTATAAATGATTATTATAACTACTCATTTTTGTGTTATACGCAGCCTGTCAAGACATGTCTCATTTAAATCTCTCCCCTATTCGAAACTTTTATATTAGGTTTAGTTCAGATTTTTAATTCCGATACCTACGGTTTCGGTTGCAGTCGCGGAGCACTATAACACCCCTAAAGATACGTACATTTTACACATAAAAGGGGAAATGGACTCTTAGTAGAGTGCCATAGGGTGTGGTAAAATTAAAATAAAATATTTTAAGTACTTAGTCTACTCCTACGAAGATAGCACGGACTGCTACTCTATCTTTTTACTTTGGTATAACATTAATATATTTTTTAGCCTCCTACCGAAAGGGAGTGGCGAGGTGACTGAAGCCTGAGTGTGAATCTGTGGCATGGTAACTTATCAGATAATATTCTCATTGTAATGTAGTTTATTTTGTTTGAATATAGATATATGCGCAAATATTAACATAATAAGTATGGAAAATACGACAAATGGCGCTGTAAACGCCATCTGTAGTACAGTGCTACATTTTAGGATTACGTATGCTTCAGCAAGGTCCATTTAAATATATGGATATCTACTTGCTGAAACGAATCCCGGCGTAGCTCACCTCAACGTGATAGGCACGTTACCATAATCGAATAAAATAATTCGAAGTGGTCTGTATACTGTCGAAACTGCCAGACGCGGATCGCGATTTCGATCTTTTTGGATCTCATCAGCGCGTCGCAGGCAGCTCCGACAGAACACAGACCAACTTTTACCTGCTGTCCTAACAGTGCGTTTTAGAAAATACTACAAAAAGTAGATATCCATATATTTAAAATGGATCTTGTTGGAGCATACGTAATTCTAAAATGTAACATCGTGCTACAGATGGCGTTTACTGCGCCATTGGTCGTATTTTGAAGAAATGTATAATTTCTTTGTCCAGTTTTACTTTATCAGAGAAAATTATCAATAGTATATATATGCTGTTGAAACACAAACGACCCTTGATCCCTTAGAAATTTTTTGTGTCTGTCTGTCGGCCAGTATGGACTGAAGATAAGTTGATTTAGGCTGTTTTCTTAAATTGTTTATTAATTATTATTGCACCTATGAGCAATTATCTATTATTAACATTGCCAGAAAGTGATGAACTCGTAACTATGTTATGGGTTAAAAGTAGTCTTATCGTTAGAAACATTATTGAAAGTAAATATCGCAAGTTTAGGTAATAAAAGCAAATATTAAGAAAGCTAATATAACAATGTCATGTGGTTTACGATTTTCTCTGTAAATCATATAGCGATAAATAAAACATCTTATATTCCCAGTAATTGATTATAACCCACTCGATTAATTCATATTGTGGATAATGAAGAGTTTTACACCACCTTCAAAGACTTCATGATTTATTAACTCTTAATAGGTGCATAGCCGTTGGATTAAACAAGGAAAGGCATAAAACATTAATTTTAGATGGTTCTGGACGCAATAAATTCTTGCAAGAAGACGTGAAACACGTGTAGTAATTCAATTATGAAAGGCTGCCTCCTTGATTCACCTATTAAATTACATCTCTTCAGGAGAATTGAACGTCTCAGTGGTCGGATTTTTATGCAGACAATATCACCGACATTCAAAACGTATTTTAAGAAATAATTTTGGCAGTCGTCAAGTTGTAATATTTTTTTATATTTTATCACTTAATTCTAGTTAACAACAAAATAGCGATACCGTAATCAATGAATCTGTTTACAATCATTGAGAAACAATTCTAGGATTTATTATGCCTTTTTTTCTCATCAAACAGTTGGTGGAAAGAAAAGACAAAATCACACTTCTAGAGTTACTGAAAACCTCCCTTTACTACCTGAAAACACTTCCTGGGACAGACTGAATATACACACTTTCTAAATTATTCGTGTTTGACAACAATAATAAAAAATATTAGGAATACTGATGTGGGCATTTTTATCCTACCTAGATAAATAATAATATTTTACATTACTATTTTGTCTGCTCCTGTTAAATCCTGTACAAGGCCGTGCTCCAGACATACACCGTTGTTGTTTAATATTTTGACCAGTATATAATAAAGGAACTCAATTAATAGTAAATACTGATTATATAAATTGAAATAAAATTGTTTCTATCTAAAAAAATCATAGTGAGACGGCTATCCCCGCACGAGGCAAGTATTCCTCGTACCATTTTTTACGTAAGGCTACTATTCATTTCAGTAGGCAACTATCCCTTTTTTGAATGGTCAAATAAAACAGGATTTACATAAAACCAATACTAATTATGTTTATACACATAGGCTACTATAAGAGATCAAAGACCTAAGTTATGATATATATGTTGCATTACCCTTTATTATAAGTATATATTTTTTAATAGTACAGCTTTTTTGAAAAGTGGGGAAACTATCCGGCTTTCCTATGAGGAAAGGATTAATTTCAAATCGTAATTACGATGAGTTCAGATAGACCTTCGATAATACGCGTGGCACGCCCTACACATGTAACGATTATCATGTCTGAATTTTTCAATACTTAATATTATCAAAACACATGATAATACACGGGTAATAAGACTCTAGCGTTGTTATCGCGAATTACTCACGCCGCCGTAGGTACTTGAAGACACTTTCGTATGAATAGCGTAGTATGATGTGTTTATCTATACGCGCGTGTGAATTTAGCATTAGGTATCGATCAGGAACAGTTGGGATTCACCGATTTTATATGTATATCGCATATCATTTTGAGTTTTGATAATTTACTCCTTGATAAGAAAGATACACCGGTTCTTGACCGATGCACGCTTTCTAGAGGAGATTAAAATCTTTCTAAAAAGATTCAAGGCTTAGTACTGAATGCAATCCGCAACAGCCTAAAGTGCTCGAACGATCGCGTGTAAGTACTTTAAAAAGTATTGTATAATTCCATGTTTTTAAATTGTATGCCAATTAAATGATTAAAAGAAATTTTAGTTATAGAACCTTTGTGGAAAAATTGACATGTATTTTCATTTGGGGCAGATAGTTCAAGATCGTAGCTAGTTTTCCTAGCTTTGCGTCAACGAAAGATGCGTATTATTTTTTTTTATAGCTAAAACATTCTTTCTTCTAATTGGAATTTGAATGTTGCCTTTTAGTAATAAGCCTTAGATTACATTCATCCATCTTACCTTACAAAGACGTAATTACGAGAAAACAAATTTTTTTACAAATATAATTTTAATTTTCATTGTTCAAAAGTGTGCATTGGTCAAAAAGACTTTTACTTTTCGCGCATGCGGTATAAAATTGAAGAACTTAATTGTTAACGCGAAAAATAGAAAGGCTTTCTAGGATCAAATGTATGGGCAGAACTTAATTAATATGGCGGAAAATTAAGTTCAGTAATTGACGTTTAATTTAGGAATAATTAGCTTCCTACCTGTATTTAATGCTAAGTGTTGGTGTAATTTGTGTTTGGGCTGGTGTCAATATTCATAAAAAAAATTTTCGAAGGAGAAATGTAATTGCGTTGTAAAAATTAAGAATGAAGCGACAGTGTAAGGTACAGGAATACATTACCAGTGTTTATCTACAGGTATCTGATTTAAATGGATATGTCAATGAAATTAATAAAGTAATCTATAGTTAAAAAATAATATCGAAGTAATGTGCATATAAAGCCGGTCTTGCACCTGTTTATTAAAACAGCTGGGATCTATCGATATCGTGTTGTAGTTATCGGAACATTCTGTTTTTTTGATTTGCGTCATGATAGTATTGCTAAAGCAAATACAGATTAATCAAAGTTACAATGAACCTGAAGTTGAAAATAAAATTTTAGTAATGGTTCGAAATTGATTTTCTTGACTGCTGGAACGAAGCACGATTCTTTACGTAGAGGCTCCTTGACAAATGAAGGATATTTTCAGGATGTTTTACCTCAACATTTTATATCTTTCGCATCATACATACGTAGGTAACAATTTCCTGTTGTTACAAGATAATGCAATACCACACATCACTCGTTTAACGATTTTTCTAACTAACTTGAGATAAGTTTTTCTAAAACATTTATTCAGTTTTGTTAGTTACATATTTATTATTCAAATGTTTCCAGTATAACAAATACTCTAGTCGAGCGGTCTAATCTCAATCCTGTATTCCTGTAGAGTATTTGAAGGTCAATTTGAGTCTTCTTACGGTTGTAAACGGACTTGTTTGGACATTATCCGTACTATTAAGTTGTACTTGGAATTTTCTTGTTGTTACAAATCGTTGTCTTAAAGCACGCAATCGAATTAAACGGTCGTGAATCGTCGCGTTTTCTTCTTTGGTCATGGCGTTGAGATCATTTGTTTCTTCAAAATGTTGAATTTAACTTCTAATTGTTATTTTGCACAGCCTACTTTGTGTTCTTACTTAAATTTTATTTTCAGTAGAAGATACCCCTTGAGTTTGATTGTGGCGTATTATATTTATTAATAGATATAATAACGCGAATCTAAATAGAAAATGTTCGAAAAATGTGAAGCTACAGCACGATACCAATACATCCTGAAAAAAAAATCCGTACTCTATATATGAACAACTCCGAAATTTAATTATTAAAATAATATTAACTTTGAGTTTATATTACATTTTAAGTAGTGGGTTCATATTAACGCGTAATCGGATAAACTACTGAAGTGAAACTTCTTCAAACACACAAACATACCGGGATAGGGGTTAAGGAATTGGTTTAATGGTATTATTTGTTCACTATGCTTCGCACGGGTGCAATGCTGATAGTAAATATACTATAGAATGTCTTTATACACAACAATCACAGCTTTTTTGTCATTAGACAATACAAACCGGCCGGTACCGCCGCAACCGCTATGTCCCTGCATTTTAAGTCTGCAATATCTTCGAAAATATTCATTTAAATTACATGCTGTAAAGGGCCATATTGATCTATATTAAATACACAATGTATTTAAAAGTACTTAATTGGATAAGGATTAATACTGTATTGCTTAAAATCACTTCATAAATAAGCCATTATTTCTCGTAAAAAGTAAAGGATAAAAAATCGTTATTGTCGGTTATCCCTAAGAGATATACTTTTTTGTAGACCTTTTTAAGGTGTACAATACTGTAGTATTATTTTGATCTATCTCATAGGGTTCAGCCAGAGTTTGCAATGTAAGCGCAAAAAATGTGTTTATTTACGACATCACATTACAAACCTCTAAAATTATCAGTGTTTCTCTACTATATTATGCATATATTATACATATAAACCTTCTTCTTGAATTTCTCGAAGGCAACTTTAGTTTTAGTTTATTTTCTATCCACCAGAGGACGTACCCCAAATCCCAGTACGAGTTTTCGCAACAACTTTCAATCTTTTCTTTGCATGATTTTATCGTAAAGACGCTATTTTGTAATTGTTTATGAGATGTAATGAGTTGCCGATGAAATATCTGACAGTGGAATACTTGGTTGCTCCAAAAATTAAATTGCGTCTTTGCCCGCCCGTTTTTTTTCCCTCACTTGGCGCGAGTATTCGATAAATTTCTAAAAGGAACAAGTCAACCTGTTATGTGAGGCATATCCACTTAATACCTGCGTATAAATCATGATTCTCAACGACTGAGCGCTAGTTATTAAAACGCCTAATAAAAGCAAATTTATACACTTCAAGTGTCACAATATATTCAAATTAAATACGATAAAGGCGGCGGTGGGAGTGGCCAATCAGTAAGGCACCGGACTCGGGGTGAAATACAAAAAAAGAAAATAATAAGCGAGGTGAGACGAAAATGTAACAACGCATCAGGTGAATCTTGTTAATGAGGAAATATTACGCCTATCGCCACGTGATGAATGCATTTTTAAGGGGGTATTGTGAGTATCATCGCGGCTCGAGGAGTTTCGTGTGCCTGATTTGGGTACGACTTCTTACGTTTTTATTTTGGCAGACTTTTCTTGTTCACAGATGCGACACAAATGATCTTAACACCTATCAACATCGAATAAATAACAGCCAAACGAATCTGGTTTGATATTTATAAAGAATTATAGGCTTCGCACTCCGCGTATCTGATTATCGAATTTGTAAAAAATTCTTCTCGGTGACGTTTAAGTGCAATTAATAATATTTAACAGATATAAAGATGAATAAAATATAAATACGAGGGTGGATTGATAAGTTTCCGGCCTAACCAAGAGATGACGCCACTAGGCCTACCTTGAGGTGACATTCTATAGTACCATCCTTGGATAGCTTGTAGCTATAGTTTCAGCCCGATCTCCTTGCTAGTGTAGGTTTGACAGCACGCTGAACAAGACGCCTCTGTGGTTTTCGTAAAAATGGAAAAGCAGGAAAATCGTGCTGTCATCAAATACTTTTATTTGAAGGGGTTAACGCCGAAGGAAATTAAAAAAGAGATGGACTCAACACTGGGGACATCCTCCCCGTCATATTCAACCGTTAAGCAGTGGGTTTCCGAGTTTAAAAAGGGTCGTGTGAGCACCTCTGATGGGCCTCGCTCAGGACGCCCCGTTGAGGTCACAACTCCAGATATGATCGAAAAAATTCATCAAATAGTGCTGGGAGACCGCAGATTGAAAGTGCGTGAGATAGCTGAGACCTGTAAGATGTCATATGAACGTGTGCAACATATTTTGCACCAACATTTGCATATGGAAAAGCTCTGTGCAAGATGGGTGCCGCGTTTGCTAACAGTCGACCAAAAATTGATTCGAAAAAACATTTCTACCGCAAATTTGTCATTGTATAAGCGTAATCCAAGCGAATTTTTGCGTCGATTCGTAACCGTTGACGAAACGTGGGTCCACCACTACACTCCTGAAACCAAAGAACAGTCTAAACAGTGGATTGGACCAGGGGAACCAACTCCAAAGAAGGCAAAAACAATTTTTTCGGCGAACAAGGTTATGGCTACTGTTTTTTGGGATGCAAGAGGTATTATATACATTGATTACCTTGCAAAGGGTAATACTATCACTGGTCAATACTACGCAGACTTATTGCAACGTTTGAGCCACGAGGTGAAAATTAAACGACCTCATCTGGCGAAGAAAAAAATCTTGTTTCATCACGATAACGCACCAGCGCACACGTCAATCGTTGCGACGGCTAAAATCAACGATCTAAAGTTTGAATTGATGCCGCACCCTCCTTACTCTCCAGACCTAGCCCCGAGTGACTATTTTCTGTTCCCTAATCTCAAAAAATGGCTTGGCGGTAAGAGATTTGCGGACAATGAAGAAGTAATCGAAGCTGTAAATGGTTATTTTGAGGAGCTTGACGAATCAGTCTATAGAGATGGCATTAATAGACTGGAACACCGCTATGAGAAATGTATCAGCCTTGGAGGAGATTATGTTGAGAAATAAAAAAAAAAAATTTTTAAAAACCTTGTTTTTCTTGGTCAGGCCGGAAACTTATCAATCCACCCTCGTATTAACAGTGCAACGATATTTCGACTAAAAGTAATAAAACTTTAAAAGGAATATTTACTTATTTTTCTATTTTTTCGACTGTATTGATAAAGGCGCTGAAATAACTCGGCTGAAAACCGTAGTACTTGCATGGTTCCTTTTTTGGTTTGCTAGGATGCGCGTACGTTCATGGTTAAAAAATTAATCGTTCTTATCTGAATTTTAAGGTTAATATGTACCTGCCAGAGTGAATACAGTACATATCGTCTTTAAGGCATTTAAGGAAGCCATAATACACTTTAAAGTTCGCTATTTTTAATTTCGATTAAACAGCTACATCCTGGATATCAAAAGTAATTCTAGAAGATTGTATCATCAGAGGAGATAGCTGGATCGATTTTCATTACAATGCTTTAATGTAGATCATTAGCACATTAGTATATTGACTTATTATTAGAAAAAGGTTTATGTTATTAATATTTTCTGGTACCTACGAATATAATTCTCAATGAAAATTTTTTTCAAAAACTTCCCTTTTACGTATCTTCGTATACTGCACTATTTTTGCGTGAACATTAACAAAATGGGAGTAGGTATATTTATTAATGAAATAGTGGTGGTCACCACAGGTGGCGTAAGCTATAAAGAAAGTTAATCGAAAAAAATGTTGACGTTTCGTTTTAATAATCACCATGCAAAAGACCCACAAACGCGATTACAATTATTATTGGGTCATTTCGCGTTGATTTTCTATTAACGTCTAATTTGAAGAGCGTATGAGACTAACATAACAATTTTGTTTTTAATGAAAATTTTAATTGTTCAATTTCCTTTTTTCGAACTTCTATTTAGCAAAAGTGTTAATGACACCACCAGAGTTCAAATTTCGAGCCATAGATAGATAGAATCGCTAAATTAAAAGCTTGATGTTTGAAGACGTGCCTAAAAGTGGATTGAAAACTGAGAGTATCCTTGACAAACGAGGCAGATAAACCTTTTTAATATAAATAAACAAATTGTAAAGATTTTTTCAAAAGCAATCACTATCATCATTTACATTTTGCAAAGCGGCAAATTGCAAGACATTAAAATTGAAAGCAATCAAGCAATTGCATCCAAAACTAATTTTTTGATAAATTTTAAAATGCTATGATCAGGGTTTCCTCCGATCGAGAGGCTCTTGTCATTTTGCTCGTCTTGCCACCGTATTGTTACGCCACTGGTTACAACGTCGTAGTCAGTTTTTCAAATTCTTTTCTACACTCTATTTAACGCTTATTCTATAATATCTATATACTTAGCTTCTTCTTGTAGGCAGTAAATTGTATTACTAATGATAATTAGATAAAACGTTTCTATTACTTATTCTATTACAAAGAATAACTACATACGAAAAAATGAACAATATTTTATTTGTTGATAAGCTTTGAGTTCTCAAAATATCTTGTGGTTATTTTAAAAATGGTTGCGATCAATTTTTAGGTATTTTGGCCAAACATAGACATACATATAACACATAAATATAATATGCACGAACATTTTTCATAGTCGGATTATTATTAATTAAAAAGTGACTGACACATTTCAAAACACGCCAATAAACTATCTACCAGGATGATAGAATTTGAAAAATTGAATATCCCGCAAAGTGACCACATCGAATCATATTAATCAATGACCCTCGATCGGCTATCTCATTTTATACGTTGAGACTTCTTGTCTTTTTCGCTGCTTTGATCTTGAGGGGTTTTTGGTGAGGGCAAAAACAACCTGTTTGTAGTATTTTGGTATGCGTCTCCTAAGGACCAACGAGTTGCCACCTGTGGAGCTGCAATCGCTCCGTCAATCAATGATGATCACGCCCAAAAATAATTAATCATGTTGACCGTTTACGGTGTGATAGGGACTTTATAAAAATGAAAAATTCATTTTACTATTTAAACGTTTTCATTAAATACATATATGTTGTAATCAAGTTCCATTTTATTCCATCCTTTCTCTATCTATTATAGCTTCACCAAATCAAACTCAATTTATCTTGGACAGCTAATTAAAGTAAACTTAGGTAAGTGCCTATCTAAAAAAAATAATCTTTTTCACCCTGTATATAACAACCAAACCGCTTTAAAATGAGTAAATGCGTTAAGGTAGCATCAGAGAGAGCTAGAATGGGCCATTGTTCCGGATAATTTTTTTCTATAAGAAAATTTGTGTAATTTGTTCTAATTGACGTGAATCATTTCTTTTTAGAAAATTAATAAAGCATTAAAGAAAACTAGAGTTGTTTGTGCAGTTTTTATCATTTTTGACATTCCTGGACAACTTTTAAACAATCAAGCTTACAATTGGCGTTTTGGTAATTGTTCAGAATTGGGGCTCCAGACCCAAATTGCTCCAAAAACGTTTTCATCGATTTCCGCTTATTCTACATAATAGATTTAGATATTAGAAGGTGAGGGAGACAGTTTTTTATGCCTTTCTGGATAATTACCTGCATGACAAGTTTGAATTTATTTAATGCCTCTCCGCAGTATTTATTCACAGAAAGCATTAGTTTTATACATTTCCTAGTATAATATCGGAATTTCATACAACTTCTAGAATTGGGACTCCAGATCAAAATCGCTCCAAAAGTTTCTTCATCGATATGTAAAAAAGTTTTGGAACGATTTTGGTATTTTTATTCTCATCTACGACAGGAAATACTTCTTTTCGAAAACATTATTTATTAAGTCATAAAACACTCTCTTCCACCTTCTAATATCTAATTCTATTATGTAGAATGGCCGGAAATCGATGAAAAAAATTTTTGGAGCGATTTTTGTCTGCAGCTCAAATTCTAAACAATTACCGGCGTTTTATTTTAATACGTTACTTCGAAGCAGAATTTCATACAAAATCTACATATAAAGAAGTGTTAGGAAAAATAATATCTTGGTTACCTTTGATTTTATTATCATACAGTTAAGTGCCATCTCAGCACATTCGTAACATGTTATGCATGTGTGTGTTGGTGGAACGAATTATACGATTAATTGCGAGGCAGGAAACGAAACAAAAAAAAGAGGTAAAGAGCTAAAATCCATAGCGTGAAGAGCCGACGGGCCGCACCTTTAAACAAAACACTGTCATCCAGACAGAAATGACGAACGAAGAGCGTGATGGGTATTAATAAATAATTCATGTGTTCAAACATGTGTTGGTTGAACATGATTTTTGGGTTTAATCTTTGCGCTGCTTCGTAAAACATATACAACTATTAAGGAAACGGGTCGAACTTTGTCTTGGGGTAAATACAATAAGAAAAAACATAAGCGAGAAAAAAAAAACAGAAAAATGTTTCCTTGTGTACATTAGGGTGATCCTTAATAGGAATGTTTTCGTATTTTTATGCTCCTAGGGACTCAAATGTTTCAAGATTGAATTCGCGTGAATAGGAGTAGTTTACGTTACCTCTATATATTAAAATAACTTCTATATTTCAGAAAAATTAAACTTTGCCGTTTTCAGATATTTTTTTATGAGAAACTTTTCTTGTTTTGGAGTCCCTAATTTAGATTTTACGTTTGAAAAATTTAACCTGAAACACCCTGTACAGTGATTTGTCAAGTTCATTTTTGTTTTCTTTGACACTTCTTTTTCTTAATAAAGTTTCGATTTAGGGCACTAAATATTTCTGCAGCTGCTAAAATTTTCTCGTTAATCGTCCAAACATGTAATATGCAGGTACATACGATATGATTAGTTCATCGATTATCGTTACTGTCCCGAGAAAAATGTACATATCTATAATATACATACATGTGCCTTTTGTATTTTTAACATAACATACGTACAAACTTCTTAAATTAATTCATAAGGTATGCATTTTTATAACGAATGTAATACACAACATGTTTCGATTATTTTTCTTGTCGCCAGTCAAAATTTCAGCCGGTATGAAAGTTCATTTTTTTCTCAATGGTCCCGAGAGTCCTTTCCTTTATTCGCCTGTCAAAGAAGTCAAAACTAATTTGTTCCTTTTAAACGGTTTCTGTCTCGGTCGCCGTTGTCAGTCAGTTATGTCGTCGCTCCTCTAAATGATTATTTTAGTTGCGAGTCGAGACATACCACGTGCCTTTATTACCCCTCGCCTTTCCCGAGAGCTTTATTTTCATGTTGTTTGTCAATGTCCATTTTTCAAGTTGAATCCTAGTAGGTTGTCGAATTGGTAAATAGAAACGAAACAACGAAACGCTTTTTAAAATAAAGATTTATTCTTTTTTTATTGTATTTTACTTTTTTAAGGGTGGAACCATTACCGTGGTATGGTAAAATAAATAAAGTGATTGATTAATAATTTAAATATATTTACGTATAAAAACTGATTTCAAAACTTTGCCCGTATGTACAACCTTAATCATCCCCTCATTTTCCACCCTTAGAGGCAGAATATATTCTTTAAATTTAAATGGAATCACCCTTTAAATATACCGTATCCTATAAAAAAAAGAACCACTACGGTTGGTTCACAATAAGAAGCGAAAAAATAGAAATATTAGTGTTGTACAGAACCCCATCTCCCGTACGTTTATTTATTTTATATAATGTAGGTACTTAAATATTTATTCGAAATTTGTAACACTTTTCATAAGTATTCACAGTACCAGGTCAACTGCCTTCCTTTTTCTATCGAAATGAGTATCTATAATAATCACTTATAAAGGCTTAAAAAGAAGTGGTCGATTTTCAGTATCTGGGAAGTCAAATAACTCAGCATGGAAGGAGAGTAGAGATATAAAAGAGCGGATAATGCAAGATCGAGTCGCCTTCAATAAAAAGAGAAATTCGAAAAAGATTATTAATGGTACCTATATAGTTGGAGCGCCGCGCTGTACGGATGCGAAAAAATCGGATAATTCGAAATAATTTCATATGCGAAACCGTATCTGAATCTAGTATAATATTATTCATATATAGCAGAATCCGCTTATAATGACGAAGCGAAATGACAAACACATCATTCTAAGCGGGCGTCATACAAAGCACAGTCTTAGAAAATAAACAACTTTCTATTTTGGTTAGTTATTTAGTTCAATAGAGAGAAAAAACACAAATTGTATATATTTGTTATCAAAAAAAGAAAAAGAACGATGAATTGTTATCAATATACATAAGAGGGGTCAGAAAAATGAGCGAAAATGTTGTCATTAGTCATTTGGGTCACTATAGCCGGATATGATTTCTTGAGAATCACTCGTAATAAACGATATGTCATTTTAAAAGGAGTCATTATATCCAAACTTTCCTATAGAGAATTTAATATGAAAACCAAACTTAACACTGCAATTACTTCCTACTAAGCGGTTGGTCAATATAGACGAAGTCATAATAAACGAATTGCACTGTATTCGTATTCCATAATATGTCTCATTAGGACAACTCCCCTAAATTTTGAATCGTTCAAATATAAAAGAAGTAATAGCTTCCATCAGAAGTTGTAGTGGAAACGAATACGTTTGAAATAGGTCGATAAATCTTCCTTGAAATTTGAAGATTGTCTGTCCAATAAAATATGATAATAGGAAAAGAGTTAAACAATTTATCAGCGGTCATCGAGGTAAGTTATGATGAAGTTATTTGTCAGAAGGAGAGCAATGAATTCTTTCGTTACGTCTTACATTCGTATTTCGTACAAGCATCCACTCTAAATGTAGATGGCGTATATATACATGTATATATTTATATACATATTATAGATTCCAATAGCGATAAATGCTATTGTAAATGAGGTTCGTAAGTTGTCTCGTGCTATACCAGTTTTCTATGGTATAATGATCAAATCAGTCTAGTAATCATTAGCATAATGCTAGTAGGTTTGGAAGGAACGCGGTCGATAACTTTTTATCATATATCATGGCAAAGTATTTCAACGAACGACCAGGTGAATATTCATTTAATGAACAAATGTAGGTTGCGTACTCACCCCTTAAAATGCGTACTTGAATACTCAGGGACGCAAAAAGAACGGTGCTTTTTCCTTCCCCTTCAAACGTACAACTCAATTTCAATTTTTTTTTATCCTCTTCATCCTCTTGATACACTTTGTTTGAATGCTATTTTTTAAACAACTCTTACAAAACTATTTATTTTTGAAATACTGAATTGTTCTATAATTTTCTCTCGCAGAAGATTCGAGAATTTCCCCCAAGGCAGTCTTCATTTCTTTTTTTTTTTTTTATAAATAGTAATGAATCCAAAAATGAGTTCATTCGACGTCAATGATTTCAAGATTATGTAATAATATTTTATTATTACAGTATGATACACAATAATAAAGGTGTTAAAACGTCTAATACATCATCAACATAATATATTTTCATTTTGTCCCGCGTGATAATCGTGATCAGTCCTTTTTGATTTTTCCGCATATTTCTTAACAGCTTCTCTTGTCTTCGTATTCTCTTTCTTAAATTTTCGCACCCTTGCCTTCTATTCCTAGCATTTCTTTGCATTTTCCACACTCTCTTCTATCAAATGACTTAAACTCTCATTCTACATTTTTTTCTTCTTATTTCAACCAATATTTATTCTCTTTGCATTCATTTCCCATCCTAAATCGTACTATAATTTTATGTCTTTGTTTCCTCTCAAATACTTTGGTATTATATCACCCTGTCGGTATTCCTACAAACACCCATTAATCCCTTCCGTTATTTCGACCTTTGTATTCTTCTCAAATCTTCTTTTCTTGTAACCTCATAACACCTTTCGAAAGGAACAAGCATAAACAGAAAATTCAATTTAAGTATTAGCATCTACCAAGGAGAAGTTAGAGAAAATCTTAAATAAAATGTAAGCGCTATTTACAAAATGGTACTGTATGATAATAAATTAAAGTAAAACAAAAATTCTGGTATGCAAAGGAATAAAAATTGGGAAAAAGCAAAAGTGGCTGATTTTCGATATCTAAAAAGTCAGATAACTCAGGATGGAAGGAGCAGTGGAGATATAAAACAGGAGATAGCGCAGGGTAGACAGACTTTAACAAAAAGAAGTCACTTCATTTCTAATCGCGAACGGTTAATTAAAAAAAAAGATTGTTAAAAGTATATGTTTGAAAAACGACTCATATTGGTGGGAAACGTGGACGATGGACGCGACAGCAATGAAAATTTAGAAGCGTTTGAAATGTGATGTTGTAGACGAATGATGAGGATACCGTGGATAGAGAAGGTCGAAAATGAAGAGGTATTAGCAAGAATAGAAGAACAGAGAACTATATGGAAGTCAATAAGAAATAGGTGAGATAGGCTGGAAGGATAATAGAAGCAGAAACAGGATCTAAGAGGAAGAGATGTAGACCTATATTAGATTACTGTTTACAAACAGTTAAGGACGTGGCGTGGGATGTTTTAGAGAGAAATGCGAAGATTAGTTCAGGATAGAAAAGAGTAGAGGTCCGTGTCCAACCAGTTTTAGGACTGACGACCTTATGATGATTATGAAGTGAAATAAAGAGTGCTGCAATTCTACGGTGGTCATACACGAGTCGCTGATGTTACTTTTGTTAATTGTTTGTATTTATGAACTTTTGCTTTTTAAAACATCCTTCATCAATCTTGCAGTCAATGTATCTTGTAAGTCAGATAAAATGACTTAAATCTGAAAAAATCCCATAATAGAATACATATGGTGCAGTTCATGTTGGCATGTAATGGGGATTGATCCATTTTGATAAAACTCACAAGGCAGTTTTTTTTCGGGTGGGGAGGATTCAATTATACAGGGGCTATTTTCTGGAAAACTCGCTGTCATGCAGTTTTAAGCCGAATAAATATAGGTCATTTTATTTTATAAAGCTTTCAACTCTATGGTTAATTTTGATTCTTTTTGTTGTTTCGTTTTGATGAAAAACATTGTTGAAATGTAGATATTTTATTTATTCATGTTACTTACATTTAATTAATGTTGAACACTTTCATTACTACGAAAAGAAAGTAATGGCAAATGGAAAATATTTCCATTACCTGTTACAAAAGTAATGCTTAATGATAATATTGCACACTAACTATTGCAAACGTAAATTACAGTACTCGTTACAAAAGTATTGAAAACCGTAACTTATTTACATTAATATTTTCACAATCCTGATTTGTCGTAAATTACATGAGCGAAGCTTGATCAATCAAGTATTTATTAAGTAAAACAAGAAATACGTTTAGCGACAAATGATAATAATAATTATCTTTAGCATACCTTGTATGGATAATTAAATGCCAGTTATTATTGAAATTCCATTCCATTTAATGTATATCGCCTCAGCCATGCCAACCTCAGTTATCTTCATTTTAATTAATATTAATTGAAACGTTGCCGGGTTATTTCTCCGGTATAAAAGTTAATTTCAGAATAAATTTGTGGCATAGGTGGATTGCACATTATTCCCCCACAAGGTATACCACGCATATTTTAAGTAATTTCGAAGGTTTTATTGATAAGAAATGTATTTGCGTGAAATAACTACAAATGATATAATTAAAAAAAGGCTTTCGTTACTATAGCAACTAAGGTAACTAGTTTCTTAAACAATATACGTCGCGGAAGTTTTATAATATTCGGTATTTGCGAATGATTAATTTAGAAATTCGAAAAAGATTGCTAAAGGTGTATGTTTGGAACGCGGCGCTGTACGGGTGCGAAACATGGACGGTGGGAGCGGCAGAAAAGAAGAGGTTAGAAGCGTTCGAAATGTGGTGTTACCGGCGAATGATGAGGACACCGTGGATAGAGAAGGTTAGAAATGAAGAGGTATTAAAAAGAATAGGAGAACAGATGACTCTCTGGAAGTCAATAAGAAATAGGCGAGATAGGTTAGTAGGACACCTTTTTAGGTATAAAGGGCTAGTAAAACACATATTAGACGGAGAAGCAGGAATTCAAAGAAGTAGAGATAGGCCTAGATTAGATTACTGTTCTTAAAAAGTTAAGGATGTAGGTAGTTCTAGTTTTAGGGAAGTGCGAAGATTAACTCAGAATAGGAAAGAGTGGAGGCGCGTGTCCAACCAGTCTTAGGGCTCACGACTAACGCTTTTTAACTTAGTCGATATAAGATCAATACGCGAATATTAGATATGTTTATGGCTTCCCATAAAGGAAAATGAAATTATCGTCAAACCATACAATTACTTCTAACGAAATTTTATGATTAGCGTCGTACTGTCAATCTTCTGGAAATCTGGTACAATAGATACAATAAGGGAATTGGGAGTGTTTATCCCAAAATAGTTAAATGTTGCTTGCAGTAATAAAACTGCTATAGAAGTAGCAGGACTAATGACGATGACGTCTGAGATGGGATTTAATCTTATTTTGTTGGGAACAAGTTTGGCGCCCGAATCAGGAATACACTAATTGTAACGCCCTAGAAAAGAATAAATTGCTATCACTAAGATAATCAAACATGTGCGTAGTCATTTGTAGATCGTTTTTTTTTTGGCATCGAATCGTAAACAATAGTAATAAAAGTGTTTCGCCCCAGTTTGCACATTTGTTTCAGTGTCTAATTCATTTCGCTGTGAGACTTACCCCACTGCAACTCATGAAATTTAATTTTGTTAAGTAGATAGGTAAGTAGTAGAGTTCTTGTAAGGAAACGAACAAGTACTTTACTAACAAATAGAAGCTGAGTTTTTCTTCGTTTTTTTTTTTGTAAAGTTGGACGTCTCAATTATTGCCGACGAACCCCATTATTTAGTACTTTTTTTTAAAAGCGATTTTTTACAAATGTGACACTCTCGTAAGTACCGATTAACCACTTAATATGGTCGTAAAAGACATTTAAAGTGAAGAAAACAGACATAATAACACAGAGAGGTTGCCTACAAAGTTGTTAAGCACCCGATACCGCCTTCGAATACGGCACTTTGCAACCAGAAATATGCCATTAAACCCCAAGACTGGTTCACACTGCCGTCAAAACAACCGACTACTCGTCTTTGTCTTATTATCGACATTAAGAACAAGAAGGAAAAATGAAGACAAAAGCAGCCACGAACCTGCCTCTTATTAACATCTTAGAAGGCGGCGAGACACAGTGGCAGAATGATATTAACTCGCAATTGTAATCAATATAAGAGGAAAACGAGCGTTACCATTGTTACTTAAGAAAAGTGTTTTTTTTTCTAATGCATACCAATAAAGAAAATGTTCCTATTTAGCAATCCCAACCTATTTTTTTTATAAGAAATACACAAAAAAAATTATTAATTGTAGTCTGGTGCCCAATGGTATACGGCAGGACTGTCCAACTGGCGGCCCGCGGGCCATATCTGGCCAGCCAAATTATTTTTACGGCCTGCGAGTACATTTTACTACGAATAAATTTATGTTAGTAAATTAATATTATTGATGTTTCTGCTACACAATTACTACCACAATATTATCATTAATAAATTACGAATATTTTAGATTATTATCTTCAGTATAAATAAAATATTTTTTTAATTAACATAAACTGACTGACTACATTTATAAACTTTCTTGGCCCCCGAAATGTTTGGTGAAGAAAATATGGCCCGCGTACTATAAGTTGGACAGCGCTGATATACGGTATACAACATTGGCGTGAAGTTGGCCCCCCCAAATTAGAAAATTATTGATTTTGCGATGCCAATAGTTTGTTAGTCGTTTGTTGGTATTTGTTAGTCAATTTTTATTGTTTGTTAGTTGATAGTTTATTAATAAATGACAATTGAAAATTCAGCGTGAAGTTATATTTACTCCTAATTGCAGTAATTCATAGTCTATGGCGTATTGATGAGAGCTAATACGTTCAATAGAAATTGTAATCCATATCTCTCGTGTCAAACATATTTACTACCCACAACCTGACACTATACCAACTTCCTTTAACAAAATGACTTCGGCTTCACTTAGGTATTGATTATCGATTCCGAACTGCAAGAGGCTCATGAAAACAAAAATGGAAGCTCTATTTAGGTAGGTCATGACCAAAATTTTGATTTTCCATAAATGAAATAATTCAATACGAATCATACCTGTGGGAAACTCCATGCTGTAATCATATGACAACTATGTTTTCTTCAACTTTTTCACGTTGTAGTAAAGCCAGTGACAGTGAGTAGTGCTGGTAGCTGTTAGAAACACATTTAATGCTGATCTAACAATATTAGAAACGGGGGAGTGGGGGGGGGGTCCACAGAAACAAGGGAATGTAGTTAATGAAAGAAAGGTTTTGGAGTTAGAGCTACCATTGGTGCGGGAACATTATTGAAAATAATGGAAATAATATTGGTTTTAAACTTATATTTTTGTCAAAGACTATGGGGGCATCTAATTCGCAATTCGTTGATATTCTAGACATTAGGACATTATTTATCGCTACCGAAGCTCATTATGAGTAATGATTGATAACCCCCTAAATTTATTCTTGGTGACCTCCCACACTCATGTATTCGGCAGGTACTGTTGCTAGTTATGAGTATCTATTTTGAATGTTACCATTTGATACTTTATTAACTTAAATATCTTTTAAATTGAGTTCAAAAAAGATTTATGGCGCCCTCCGTGATAAAATCATTTGCCAGTTTAGAAACAAGTTTATGATCTATGGTGATTTATGTTTCTGTTTGAGCGACGTGGGCAGAAGCAGCAACTTTTTAAGTAAATGAATTATTAATATTTAATTATCTGATTTAACCGCAACGCTGGTTGCGAATTCATTTCACAGAAAGAAATCTTTTAACTTGTACTATCTTTAAATCGTTTGCTAAATGGTACTTAATAAGCGTTACAAAAAAATACGTATATACGTATAGTAAATGCAAACGTTTAAATAGAAGTAATGTCAAAATTTGCATTGAAAAAAAAACCGGTCAATGATGCTTGACTCCATTTCGAACAAACTTAGTTAAACAGAATAGCCAGTTCAAAATATTTAGCAGTTTTTGACTCAACATCATCATTATATTGTAGCGACCACGTGCGTGATTGTGTGCGATCGGGCACACGTGTGCAGTAGACAAGGGAGTATAAAAAGGAAGAGACGATCGCCGAAGAGGAGTAGAAATAAATTGATCGTTGCAGAGGTGAATCAAAAGATAAATTGACAGTGATAGAAGTGAAATAAATAGAGCAGTGAATAGTAACAGTAGTGTAAATAAATAGAATAATTACCTAAGTTTAGTAAAAAGTTAATAGTGTTTTTAAGTCCTTCAATAATAGTTAGTGTAAATAAATAGTTTTCTAATTAAAATTTAATTTGTTAAACCCACGAACATTACAATATAATGACTGGTCACATGCCTCCGTTCTTTTGTATCCTGAGCTAATTTTCGCTTTCCACTAAAATGGTTTTTAAAAATTTTTCGATTTAAAAGAAATGCTCTAGATAAGATGAAACTACAAAATTATTGCTAAACTCACCTTGTTATAGTACTACGTTAATAGAAACGAATTACTTTTATCGTGTCTGTTTTGTGTAGTTATTTTCTTAAAATAATTGTACGAAATGTAGAGTACAAAACTAATGGCATTATTCAGTCACTGATACGGAAGTCACTCAGCTATCAGAAAAAATGTAAATGTGTACTATAGTGCGTTACTAATAGCTGTATTTTGTAAATATCTGTAAAAACGCAAGAGACATCAACTATGCGTCAAGAAAGAAACCCGTTTTGTTGATACATAATCTGACCTATTCCACTATGAAATATAATGAACCTATATTATATCTCGACGTATAAATGATAAAAATATCATTGGGTGCGGTACGCGAACTATGATAATAGTAGAATATCGCTCCTTTGACCAGAAAAATTCTTATGCTTTGGAATACAATTACATTTATTCAGAGAAAAATTCAAAATTTTCTTCTGCTTCAAAAGTGAAATGAAAAAGTAGCCTCATTGAATTAGCGTAGGTACCTAATATTAATTTAATTTTAATGAGCAAAACTGTCGCACTTTCCCAAGTTTATTTCGTCGCCGATTATAGGCTTTAAATGACAAAATGTGAAACCTAATTAGCAGAATTAAAACATTTAATAAATTAAACTGTAACGACTAAATTATAGGTTAACTTTCTGCTGAAGTAAATACGGGTGTATTTCCTCGCTAATGAAATTGTGAATTTTATCTTAATTATGAGAACACTTCCTTTGTTTTAATCCGGAGTAATGGCTTGTTTCTATTGTTTCAACTGTTTTAGCTTTCTACTTTACTTACTGGTCTTTAATGTCCAAATGGTTGCTATACACTTATCGCATAGTAATAGAAGGTTTTCAACTTTTATTTTTAGAACAACCAATGATAGAAAACATCAAATATATCGCATATATTATTCATATTATTATTGTTAGTATATGTATACATACAGTTAGTTTATTTACTCGTCAATAGATGGAGCACTTTGTTGCAAAATAGGTAAGCCTACTATCGATTTTAGTAGTACAACATGGGGTAAAGTAATAATAATACAGTATTTTAGAGTTTCGACTTAAGAGAGGTTTCAAACAATTACAAAATGAATAAAAAAAATTGGTCTGAGCACGCTTTGGTCGGTGCTAATACGACTAACTTCCCATTAGATAATACAGTTATTATTGATTCCGTAACTTCATTGTTGTGATTAGATTAGAACGTATTTTAATTAAATTGTTTGTAATTAATTCGTTTTTTTTTTATAAAAAAAAAACGGCTTGACCGATTTCGTTCAAATTTCTTTCAGATCTTCATTATGATAATATCTTTCGAAAAAATTTTGGTTGAGGGCGATATCTCAATCCGTTCTTGAGATATCGAAAACGAAAAAAATGCTGACATACGAACGTACGTACATACGTACGTACGTACGTACGTACGTACGTACATACACACATCATCAAAAAAATTGGCTAGCATGCTACTAATATGTTAAAACGTGGAAATATAATGAAAATTCCGATTTCACTTTTCGACCCAATTACAATAACTTCCTAATGGGAAGTTAAAAATGTGTCCAAAATAAGCTAAACAATTGCATAACAATTATGTTTTAGGTTTTTAGATATTTATAATTTGGATGAGAGGCTTTAGTTTCAGCGCTGAATTAAGATTGTGAGCTGTTTGTGTACAAGTTAGGTATGTGGAAACTGGAAAAGAATTTACCAATAAACTTCTCAAACAAGTGAAATATAAGATAATTTATTGAAAAATAAATATAATGTGGGGTATTTGCATCACAAAATTTATAATTAAAAAATCAACACACTATTTGAAATTATTTTTAGTTCTTCGGTTATTTTCTCGAAAAATTTATTTATTACGTATCTACTAATCTGCACGGCCTACATTAAAAATAATTAAATAGTTAATAGTTAACTGTCATATGAATCTATTATCTATAGGATTTGCAAGATTTTCAAACTGCCACATTATATTTTCCGCCTCTATTGAGTGCAGGTATATATCGGACGGAATTTACGTCATCACCATCATAAAGTCGTCAGTCCTAAGACTGGTTGGACACACACCTTCACTCTTTCCTATCCTGAGCTAATTTTCGCATTTTCCTAAAACTAGAACAACCCATATCCTTAACTATTTGTAAACAGTAATCTAATCTAGGTCCACCTCTACCCCTCCCGTTTCTGCCTCTAATGTGTCTCTGACTAGATCTTCATGGCTGAGAAGGTGTTCTACTAACCTATCTCGCCTGTTTCTTATTGACTTCCTTGGAATCCTATTCTTTCTAATACCTCTTCATTTCTAACCTTCTCTATCCACGGTATCCTCATCATTCGCTTGTAACACACATTTTGAACGCTTCTAACCTTCTCTTTCCCGCCGCGCCCACTGTCCGTGTTTCGCACCCGTACAGTGCCGTGCTCTAAACGTACACCTTTAACAACCTTTTTCGAATTTTTAAATTAACCGTTCGCGAGCATAGAAGTGACTTCTTATTATTGAAGGCGACTCAACTCTGCGCTATCCTCTGCTTTATATCCTTACTACTCCTTCCGTCCTGACATCTGACTTCCTAGATACCTAAATCGACCACTTCTTCTAATTTTTCGTCTCCTATCTTTATATTCGCTCTTTCCCTATATTTTCCTCTCTTGCATACCAGTATTTTTGTTTTACTTTTATTTATTTTCATACAATACTGTTTTGTCAGTATCGCATCCATTAAATCTATCGCTAACTCCTCCTTGCTAGATGCTGATACTGCTATATCATCTACAAATCTAAGCATACTAATCTTTTGCCCCTGTATTCCTACAGTTGTGCTGTCTTTAATGAAATTGATCGCGTTTCCAATCGTATGGTAATAAAAATCGTTGAGACGGAATTTATTTTGAAATGTTGTCGCGGGACGGAATTTACAAGTGCTAAAATAGGAAATTAGCTTTTATTTATGATCAATCTCTGTCATTAATTTGTACAGTAGCAAATGTACATATCTCATGACAGAGCAATAAAATAACCGTTGCTCCTTATCGACGAGTCGACCGTGACTTTTCAGGAACGGTTCACACTTAATTAGAGAAGAAAGATTGCGCTTATCTCATTATGGAAAGATTTCAATGCCGCACCTAGAACACCCAGGTGTCGGAGGAGGCGATGTTCGGTGTTTGTACTTTATGGATTCTCAAGAAAAGAGATTTGAGTAACGACCAAGTTTACTCACACTACATACATATATAGATGGGTGCACGAGATCGTAATGAGTGGTACATAACCAATAAATATAAATTAATTTATCGGGAACAGAAAGGTCAGAAGGTACGTGTAGGTGTTATCAATTAGATGTATACTCTTCGCAAGATTTCTACAAAGTCAAACTTCTACAACTTGAACTTTTGTAATCAATAAGTAGAAAATGTAGCAGCAGCGTTAAAGTCAGGCCTTAATGAATATTTACTTAATTCTTCAAAATTTTTATAACTCAAATATCTTAATTGGTGACGCTAAAAGAATAATTGGCGACGTTTTCAATAAATCGAACAGTTGTGGGAATATTCTAGTTAAATGAAAATTGTTTGCAAAATTCTGGGGTATATTTTATCACAGATAAATATATTATTGATTCTCTTTAATAGTTTAAGTGCGCTTGAAAGTTGTACTGAATATGAAAAAAACAATCGCATATCAATCACAAATAACTGACTAATCCGCATTAAGTAACTTTAATTCAATTAACACTATTAACAGGGGTAGTTTAGTCGATGCTCTAGCGAATCCGTCTATGACGGCAGTGAATCGGGAATTCGAGCTATTAGTTCCCATCATCACGCCATGCGTAGTTTTGGTGAAATCACAGGTCAAACCGAAAAGCTTTGTTTATCAATATCTCCTAGTTTTATTGTAGAACACTCATTTTATTTATTAAAAAAGATGAACTTTTAGAGCGTCGGATTGGGATATCCTGCCAGATAATTTGGAAGACAATTTGAGCATTTGATCTAAGGAGTATTAGTTACATAATAGTTTAAACCCTCGCTTGTGTAGGACATGCGCCATGTGCATTTCCATGTATTTTATAAACTATCTGCCAGTTTAACTAAAAAAAAAATGTTATGTGTAAAATTTAAAAAACCGTTAGACCAACATGTTTAGCTGGTGGGCTTCACTTGCATGCCTCTATCAAAAATTTTTGACAGAAAGTGAAAAGTTGGAAGACCCATCAAAACGAAGCTGCTCACGACAATTCAACTTATTAGTGATTATGTAGTCTAATTAAAAAGGCGCTATATCTTGGACTATCAGGGTTAGTATAGCTTTCTTTTAGTCAAAGAATTTTTGGAATTCCAGAGATTCCCTACATGCAAATAAAGAAACAGACATTTACGTTTTTAGTGTCGATGGCTTTATCTATTCGTCCTTAAATTTTAACGCGGTGTATCGTATACTTTCGTCTAAACTTCCCCTTGCCTATTGAATGCGAAAATATTTATAGAGGGTCAAAAATCGGTTAACCTAAAAACTTCAGCGGTTTGACTTCGTTATATTAGTAAATACATATGTAATTTACTATGTGATCAAATGAGATATACCTACACATATACATATGCACAATACGTATGTATATAATAAGTTAAGGTGTGGATGATATTTTACAGATTATATAGTTAAATGTATTTGTGTTGGACACCCTGTATGTGAAGTAAATAACCTGTAGGTGGAATTTGTATGTATGCCGCTAAACTAGGATAGATGTGAGCTTTGGATTTGAAACGAAACTTGTTAACCAGCGGACGCAGAATCCTCTCTCTGTTTAGTAAGAAATTACCCGGTCGAGAAATGTTTAGTTTATAGTTGAAGCAACAAATAATGGACCGGATGCGTGACGTCATCGGAAGTATTCAACTTGTGCTCACTCATTTCCCCTGGCACTCCTTTTCACGGTATGTTTAATGCGTTTTTATAGACACACTTTTTGAGGCTTTTGTGGTTTCTTAATTATTCCGAAGAACAACGATCGTTCCAACAAGTGCTAGATTTTACATTTCCTTTGCCTTCTCACTCAAGAAATTTAAAGTGAAACGTAGGTCTTCATGGGTTTTAAAGCTTATAAGTTGTGTATTCAATAAATTTCCACAGTCTAAAATGAAGTTTTTCTTTTTTTCTGTTAGTAATAACGTACTTATTTCTCATAAAGTTTAATATCATTTAGAGATGCACTGGATAATCGGGTACCCGTCACATCCAGTACGGTTAATAGTTCATGTCTTCATTCAGACCGGTTTTCCATTAAATGCAACCCTCACCAATGTTACAAACCACATTAAGACCCGTTAAAAAAGTCATTTAAACACTAAGCCAATAAATTTTTAATTCTTGGTTGACGGATTGCAACGAAAGGGTTGAGTTAAAACCGTCGAAACGACCCTATAATGTTTATAAACACTAAAAGTTGGCAAGGTGGCAAAATCATACAAAAAGTTATCGTTAATGAAAACCTATTAAAATTATAACAGTTGGGTGATACTAATGTATTCTTGTTCACGAAAAAAGTGTACACAAAAGCTATATCGAAATAGCAATAAATAATACAAATTAGGATAAACGACCTTTTCCAATACAATCTTAATTACCAATTTTCACTCGGTAGATTTTTTGTTATATATATTTATTAAATTATTATTGCTGACGTTTGTTTTTTCTTTTTATCCGGCAATCACCCGGCGCTGCTGACTACCCAGCGTCATTATCCGGTACCCGGCCGGATTTAAAAAAAAATTCCGGATCCAATTCGGTACCCGGTCCATCCCTAATATCAATAACTTCCGGAATCAAAAGAGCCGTTCCTGAATCATGCTTTTCCTGTGGCGCTTCAGAATAAACTCGACTGTTAAAAGAAAGTTACGATATTCAACATACAGGTTACATACTGACCAAGGAGCACCGTTAATCATTAATTTTTATTCATATATTATTTCTGTGTCCAATAAAAAGTTTTCGTAATTATCATTCAACACATAGTAACATGATGAGGAATATCAATAAAAAATTCCGTCGACTGAATACAAATATAAATAACCGAATAGCAACGAATGCTGCGTTTCAATAAAAATTGCATAAAGAGGAAACATAACTTAAAACGTCGATGGCGCGAAACATATTTGTGTGCAGGTACATCAACTGGTCATAATTTTTGTGTGCGCACATGTTTCGTTGCGTGTGTGCGCCTGTATGTGAATATATGTGTGCCGTAACCGCAAGAGGAACTACCTAAATGAGAATTCGTATTAGTCACTTACTCTTGATAAGGACATCAATTTTTTTAGGCCATTTTTCTTTAGACTTTCATTGGAGGCCAGGAGTATCTAAAATCTATACATAGGCCGCGAATCCTTTTTAGTACTTGGGGTCCTACACCGGTTACTTAACATATTTAACACCAGTAGAGGTCGCCCCGACAATCATACGTCACTCTAAAATCCGAAAATATACGTGGCACTAGCACCAGCTACTAAATGTACTGCCAGTCGACAAAATAGTAATAGACATGATTACGACAACCTTTCATTTCGTTCGTGTTGTTTTTTATTGGCTTAACCTTATGATGATAAACAAGAAAATAAAAGTAAATAAATAAATAATGTAAAGGATCGGAGACCGGACCCGCGTGCATGGTAGCCGAGCATCCAATACCCCTAATCCATTGATATTTGTTTAAATTACCCCATAAAGCAAGATAATCGTATTCCTGTGTCGTGCTGGTGTGCAGTATATTTAGAAGCTGTGATGTGCCGCGTATATTTTGGGATTTTACGGTGATGCACGCGTGGTTTGTACTGTTGTTAAGCATATTTAGTAATATCGCTACCTGGTACCTCAAAAAACACCATGTAACTTAAAAATAAAATATTATAGAGAAGACAGGTTACTATACTAAACTTTTGTTTATCTTCTATCTTTAAAAAAGGGATAACACTTCGAAAATCCTATTTATTTTTAGGGGGTATTTCTAGGTATATATACTAACAGAAATACAAGAAATGCTGTTTTTTCTCACATTTACTCGTAAAATAATGAAATTTAAAATTATCAAAAATACACTATTTGTTGAAAGTTGTCTTAGACATTTCAGAAAAATTTCTGTAATAGTTGTAGTTTTAGCATTAATGCTGTGATCGATGGGAAAAATCATGTATATGTATATGGTCAGAAAGTCAGTGATATTTGAGACTCGAATCTGAAAATCCATTAAAAGTATTGGCTTGAATTTAGAATTACATATTTGCAATAGCTACGATGTATTGGGTATATCAGGTCCACGATAAACTCGGATTTCTTTTCTGCATTTAAATAAAAAAACAAAATTATAGACTAATGCTTGGCATTCGGGAGAACGCCGGTTCGATTCCGGGTTCGTGTGCCCTGGTTTAAGTTTTTCTGTGGTTTTCTTGAATCACTTAGTAAATATAATAATGATTACAAAAGGAGGATTAAAATTACTTTTGGAACTTCTCATCCCCCAATTTGTTAAAAGTAAAAATATATCGATAAGGCAAAATAAAATCTAAAATAGAAATTATACATTTCTTTATACTTATTGTTTATACGATAAAATGACTAAGGGTAGTTGTGTATACGAATTTCCCTATACCACTATTCAACAGTGTATTGTATATTATATTGTCCACTTGATTATGTCAATATCACAGTAAATTTGGATTTCAAACATTTACTTAAATATAAGGTCAGTAATATGTCGAAACCGTCAGATATGAATCCCGATTTCGATCTCTTTAAATCTCATCAGCACGCCGTAAACAGTTCTGACAAGAAACTTACCAGTTTGCTTGCTGCTTTTAAATAACATTTACCGTTAAATGCAAAGGAATAAATAGAGTACACCATTTATGAGTTTACTTTTGCAAGAATTTTTTGTTTACTACATAGTCATTCCAATGCAAATTTATGGTTTATGATGCCTCATGAAACTTCAGAGAAATGTTAGACGTTTAATTAAAAACTTGGATACTTTGACTCTTACATACATGTTTATTGTACGTATGCCAAATACGATTGTAATTTCTAATTAGCATATAAATGGAAATCATTATATTTTTGTCAATTCTTTGGGTTGGTTCATATTCATCTTACTTGAATGTGCCGATTGATGAGTTTGTAAATGTTGAGTGACCCCCTTTTGGGGTACAAACACAACACATAGAGAAAGAGAGAGCGAGACGGAGGATCGACTGTCCGCGTTCGTTCGTCCGTCAGATAGAGTATTTTCGATATTGTATATATACGTTTTTATCCATTAAAGTATGCAAATAAGCAGTTGTACCGCCCATAAATACATAATAAAGAGGCACACGATAGATCCGAGATATAGTATCGGCTGGTTTTTGAATTTATTAACGGTTCGTGGTTCAGACCACGCTTATGGTGTCTTTTATAGGAGGCGGTACACCCACACGTGGATGGATCGCGATACTGAATAGACGGGTAATTGTACTTGATGACAGTCGGTCAGAATTCGTCATACAATTTCGCCTGACAACTATTTAGGCACATCTTGAAATCTTCAACTCCTCATGACACGACCCGAATCGATAAACCCTAGAAATATGGGTAATCGCGTATATAATCTAATTCGTCCACAAGTAATGGGTACTATCCTTATTAAATGAATGGGATCAATCACTAGATGAGAAATTGACTACTTTTTCGAAAAATTACAATTTTCTTAAGTTCAAACCAGTATGGTTTAATAGTTTAATTCATTTTAGAGTAACCAAACAGCAAATAAATTAATAATATGAAATATTCTCAATTTTTACCCACTACACACTTCCTCAAATTAATGAGGGATCGATTTCCGGCGGGGGTGTGACAACAGCAACAAATTTTTCCTCATTAATTTGAGGAAGTGTGTAGTGGGTAAAAATTGAGAATATTTCATATTAAAAACTAACTCACTTCGGGAAGATTTCTACATTGTAAATAAATTAATATTGATATCTTGATCGGTGTTACCGAAAGCAATACCAGATCTGGATCGCGATCTTGAACTTGTTAGCTCTCATCAGCACACCATAGGTACGCTTAATATTGGCTCCTAATGCTGACAGTAAATGAATTAATAAAAACTACCAGATTCGGATCGTGATTTTGATCTCAGCAGTAGTAATATCCAAATACAGGCAGTGTAAAGTGTTCAAACGTTGTTCGACAATACCTTCTTTAATTAATAAAAAACAAAGAAGGAAATAATTTTACAAAATATTGTTAGCGAGTGTTCAAAGCATATTGACATTAGGATTAATTGTGCTTGTACTTGTTCATATTTGATTGAATATTCCTGGTCAACTTGACATATGTACTAAGACTAGTAAAAAAAATAATTTTGCACACACAACAGACGCACCAAACGCGCAGTTGTGACTTTTGACTGATAGTGACTTACGAACGTTGGCCGTTTCAACCCTTGTATTAATTTATTAGGCGTGTAACATGAACTGAGTGTGAATTATGAGCTACATCTGCGGGGTAGGATGGTAGCCCATCGAGCCGGCTCTGACCGATCCGTTTGCGTCTGTCCGACGATTGACGCATATTAATAACGATATCGGTTGAGAGAAAAGAAAGAGCCATCCGGCAAGAGCCACCTTCGGCCGGCAGAGAGGTTTTCTTTCTTTCGCCCAAGACAGACGAAAGTCGGCATGTGATGAATGTAATGTCAGACCTCGTAGACAGGTACACATTGCTCATATACTATGCGTTCGAAACAACGACGTCACGGGGACGTACGAGATGCCCATCTGAAAAGTCTGTGACTGACGTAGAAGTTGAGGTTTTGTCTGGGTAAGGGGGATTCTCTTATCTGAAACATGTGTCTTCTCTTGCCGAAGAAGGAAGTTATTCCTGTAGAAAAATTCTATTTATCTACAACCTACACTAATATTATAAAGATGTAAGGTATGCAAGTTTCTAAGTTTGGCTGTAGGTGGTAATTTCCAAAACCACTCACACCTTACTTGAAAAATTCATTGATCAATGTTATTGGTCTTTAGGGTGGATATAGGCTGTGCATTATTCTGTTAAAATAAAAAGGCTCTTCATGGAGGCCAATTTTGCTATGTGAGTCGACTGCAAAACGGTATGGATATATGGGCGAAGGGTTAAAAAGAAGTGGCGGTGAGCAGAATAGGGTACAATGATGGAAAGGCGGATGAAAATTGAAAGAAGGTGATTATAAGTTCGTGCAATAAAGCGTTAGTCGTCACTCCTATGACTGGTTGGACATGCGCCTCCACTCTTTAGTTAGTCTTCGCATTCCCCTAAAACTATAAACTTTTGGGTGTTTCATTCCCACCAGCCAGTATTGCTGGTGGACGGACAGTCCCTCCGGACTACACCGGAAGGTAGGACGGAAGGGCCTCTTCAGCCTGCTTTGACAGAAGAAGACAGAAGAAAGTGAAAGATAATCTGTGGAATATTACTGCCTCAGCATTTGCCTAAGTGATCCAAGGAAACCACAGAAAAACTTGGACGAAGGCAGACGGACCTGGAATCGAACCGGCGTCCTCCCGAATGCTAAGCAATGGTCTAGACCTCTAGGCCATGCCGCTCGGTCCTAAAACTATAACAACCCACATCCTTAACTATTTGCGAACAGTAATCTAATCTATGCCTACCTCTACCCTTCCTAACTCCCGTTTCTACCTCCTATATGTCTCTGACTTAGACCTTCATGCCTGAGAAGGTGTTCTACAAACCTATCTCGCCTATTTCTTATTGACTTCCATAGAGTCCTCAGTTCTCCTATTTTTTCTAATACCTCTTCTTTTTTTATGTTATTAAGATAACTTAACGTTTACAATAAAGTTACTCCTATTACATTATATATTATACGAAAACAGATAGGTAACAGTAATATTAACCTCGTTTAGCTGCTTCAATATTTTATTACCATGGTATTATTAATTCACCTTCTTGTCTGTCTAATTTGTACACTCGGTACAAACTTTGCAATTGATTTTGACTAACTTCCCAAAGAGTTGAAGATTTAAAACTTTAAACGTAGCTCAGAACTAGATGACAATGCAATACTAACTCGCTTTCTTGTATATCTGCTAAAAATAATGGGTAAAATTTAAAATACCAGTGTAATATTTTGCTTGCCATATGTTTTTTTCTCATTATTTTTTTTGGTAGTGAAAGGTACGACTTTCAGGAGTTTCTTACTAGAAGACTGTAATTAGTGTGTGTCTAACTCTAACTAGTAAATTAAGTACCAACTTTAATCAATGATCAAAAATTTAGAGAGTATCACAAATAAAATTTGGTCTGTAATTGGCGAAATTAACTTCGTTTTCTTTCTATACAAAAACAGACGATATTAACTTCTTAACACACAAAAATTTTTAAGTTAAAAAAACCATTGCTTCGAACGAAAGACAACTTACTACATATTATCGTTATTGTGTTTAGATGTATTTATCGAATGACATACTAAGCGGTTTATTATTTAACCAGAATCATTCTGAATAGTCATCATTATAAGCATTCTAAGCCTATTAATTTCAAACCTTGCTTCTACAACAGTTGCTGGGTCATTAATCTTTACCTGTACTATACGTGTATGCTAATTTCACTTTGTTGTCCAAATCAACGATTCGCGTAAATACTAAAACCAACCTTAATCGCGGAAAATAAAAGAAAATATATAGTGTGGATCGGCTCTGAATGTGAGTAAATACATGTACTGCTCTTTTTGAGATTCGTCTTTTAATGCGATAATTGTTTATGATAATTATATGTTACGCCAAATACGTGTAATTACCTATTGCGAAGTTAGCATAGTTTTGTCGATTTCATGAACTTTAAGCAAAGTCGTGTCTTAATACATGTAGGTACTAGGCAAAACGGTTTTGACGAATACGCGAAATAGGCAATCAAGCAAATTAAACAATTGGGTTTTAAATTAGAGGTTGCGTTTGTCTTATAATATTTATTGGTAACTGTTAGTTTTGTGGCGTGAAAAGCGTAAATACCTATAAAATAATAACATTATTTTGTGTTTTTTGGAACTTATAGTGTTAAGCAGACAATGACCTCTCTTTTGGAATAGTAATGGCTAAAAAGTAAGATGAATTCGGCGTTAGTATAAAACATGGCATTATGAAATTTTCTGCAGTCGACAGAATTTAAGAAAATACTACAAATGGCGCAGTAAACGCCACCTGTAGCACGATGCTACATTTTAGGATTACGTATGCTCAGATGCTACAGATGGCGTTTACTGCGCTATTTGTAGTATTTTCTAAAACGCACTGTTAAGACAGCAGGTAAAAGTTGGTCTGTGTTCTGTCGGAGCTGCCTGCGACGCGCTGATGAGATCCAAAAAGATCGAAATCGCG
>NW_020438886.1:371625-426520 GCF_000699045.2 Agrilus planipennis
ATAAATGAATAGAGGGTAGTCCCGGCGCATGGAATTCCACAGATAGTTTTTTCGCCAGGGGACGTCCAAATTCAGTAACATTGAAACCTTTTCCTTCAACAAGACTCGCTTCTGACTAATTAGAGGATGCTGAATTTGAATACTACAATCATGTTGCTATAATTTACATATTACTGATTAAAAAACAAGAATTTTTTGGTCTATTGGAAAAATTCTTTCATATTACAGTAGAATCCGCTTATAATAACATCGAAGGGAAATGAAAAACACGTCATTCCAAGCGGGCGTCATACAATGCATCATCATCATCATCATAAGGTCGTTAGTCCTATGACTGGTTAGACACGCACATCCACTCTTTCCTATCCTGAGCTAATCTTCGCATAATCTTAGAAAATAAACAACTTTCTATTTTGGTTAGTTATTTAGTTTAATAGAGAGAAAATCTACAAATTCTATATATTTATTAACAGAAAAAGAAAAAGAACGATGAATTGTAATACCAATATACACAAGAAGTCAGAAAAATGAGCGAAAAGGTTATTATTAATCATTTGGGTCACTATAACCGGGTATGATTTCTTGAGAATCAGTCATAATAAACGATATGTCACTTTAAACGAAGTCATTATATCCAAACTTTCCTATAGAGAATTTAATATGAAAACCAAACCTAACACTGCAATTACTTCATATTAAGCGGTTGGTCAATATAGGCGGAGTTATAATAAACGGATTCCACTGTATATGAAATCGGCGAGTCTACTGCATATTTCTTGAACTAGGCAAATTTTGGCCGAGTACGCGCAATATGCAATTACACGTCTTTTCAAAACCACGTTATACAAATGAAAATTCATTTCAAGGAAAGTACGGTCAATTTTAAGCTTCGTATTTAGTTTCTTCTAAAACGAACCCACCACGAGCAAATGAAAGTGTCGATAAATAAAACTGTGTTTAGCTCTCTAGCGGCCGTTAAGGTACCGATTGCGCCTAGGAAACGTTGCCGTGTTGGTTATTAAACGACCATGCGTGCGGTTTATGCATTTTTTATGTCACGTTTTCCAATTACTCTTCCTCGGCTCTAGCTGACTTGCGGACCGCCGATGTTGCTGCTTGCGACCGAGCTTTCAAAGAGCAACAGGTAGCGTGCACAAATGATTGTTTGACAATGCTATATTTTCCGACAATAGTACGTAGCTAGTAGGTGCCTGCAGTAGTTGCAGTTGAAATAACTGTAATCGTTTAATTTGTCCACATTGTACAACAAAATGGTCCCTATTCATATTAAAATTACTTATATTTTGTAACAACGAAAACGTTCACTACAATTGGATGTATTTCCTAGCTTACGTACCCATTTGAAGTAAAATTAATAATTTTATTTCTATTTAGTTTCTTGACAGTGGATGATAATTGTTCATTATTTTATTTACAGGCTTCAGCGACAAGAAGAAAGTAAAAGGATTTTCGTTTGGTGAGTAGTACAACATATTTTACCTATTAATAAAGGAAAAAAGGTTTCCTTTCCTTTGCAAGATTTACACTGCATAAAATATAATTTTTTTGCGCATCTTTCCACTTTTGAGTGCCGAGCCATCAAATATTCCTTTGAATAATAATCAATCAAAATATGTATTGATCTGTTTGTTTTTCAATACCTAGTGATATCTTTTAGGAAAATTGCTTTTGATGATTTTATAAATCGTATTGCTACGAACGAACTTAAGTTATAAAATCGCTGAATTCGATAATTTCAATCTTTCTCAACAATAATACAACTTATTTTGTTGATTTAATCATACGATTTTGATAAAATGGGTAAAGGATAATTAAATAGGTTTTAAAAATTTCAAATTACCAATATATTAACTATCGTGGACAGGTAACTACCAGAATTTGCAAAATTAAAATTAAATTAACAGGAAGGTATCTGGTGAATAATAGAGAGAAATGGGTGTTTTCAGAAAACACATTTTTAGTAGGTGATTGAAAGCCCTTTTAATTTTTCTTATTTTACATAAGAACACGTATTTGTGCTCATTTTTTACGACTCTGTCTGTAAATCGGCTGTAACTTAGTAGAACGCGTACCAACCAACCTAACCATGTAACTGTTCAATAAATTCGAATGCTCATAGTGACATTTTTTAAGACGACCCTACCTGGTCAGAATGACAATGCATTTCGAATGGCATTGCCGAAATAAAATCGATTTGTTATTATCAAATCGCTGCCCAGGTTTTTTACATTCTTCTTTTCGTGTCTGATAGTCGCCTTAAAATAATTGTCAACTTAAATTAATAAAAGCTTGCAATTATGAAAACTAACAATGTAAGCACATATACCGTCTACCGGAAGTGCTTTCTTGAAACAACATAATTTGCTACACAGTGTAGATATTTAGCATTACAGATGGTTTGAAGGACACAACTACATATATACTTACATATTAAAATTGAATGTAATAATAATTATCCATTACCAATTAACGATTACCACTCGAAGCTGTTAATTCATGTTAATTTATAGTAAACAGTTTAATTGGAAGGTATTTAATTTATGTTACCAGAATATCTTAGGCACTACTGCAGAACTAATTATACAAACATTTAATTCCGTTGCAATACGAGTGGTGCTGTATACATTACAAACACATTGAAGCCATTTCAATTGCAGGACATACTAAAACAAAAGGGGAGTTATAATGGTAAATGAATTCTGTAAAAAAATTTAAAAACTACTTGCCTATATTAACATGAATGTTGAGATAAAGGATTCATAAAACGAATACGACTCGTCAAAAGATTAGGGTGCTACATTGTTAAAGAAATTAATTTGCCTCAAAAAATAGTAAATAACTAGTTGCATCTGCCAAATTGGATTTGTTTGATTTGGTAATAGATGCTAAATATTAAAAAGTAACAACTAGTAGATGAAACTTTCGTTTTTCATCTTATTTTTAATAATAATAATAATTTTCCTTTGCTAATGTTTAATAGCTTCATCACATACAATTTTGTCTTCTACCATTTTTTTTGTGTAAAACTACCTTTTATCTCATTGTAACTATCGAAATATCTAATTGTGCGAGAAATTCTATTCAGTGAAATCATTATTCTGTTACAAAATCTCATAAATTCTGGCTAAAAAAGTATCTTTAGCGAATTTTGGATGGCTGGGTTTAAAAATGGGCAGGGTATACGGTTTAGATTCCGTACCCGGTGGATCCGGCACTTTTTTTTAGTATCCGGCCGGGTATATGACACTCGGCAGTGTCTAGTAATTCTACCAGAGAAAAAAGAAAAAACCAACACCAGCAATAATTATTTAATAAGTATGACAAAAATCTTATCGAATAAAAATTGGTAATTAAGATTGTATTGGAATAGGTCGTGTACCCTAACTTGTATTATTTATTGATTACTATACTAAATTTTTTTTTTCTACATAGTTCTTGGGTTTATTTTTTCTCGCAAATAAGTATACATCAGTATGACCCAACTGTCACAATTTCTGTCGCTTATCGATATACCAGGTTTTGATTAACAATAACTTATTAGTATGATTTTGTCCCCTGCAGACTTTTAGTATTTGTAAACATTATAGGCTAGTTTCAACGGTTTTAACTCAACCCTCTCGTTGAAAATTCAGCAACCAAGAATTAAAATTTCATTGATTGAGTGTTTAAACAACTTTTTGAACGGGATTTTATGTGGTGTAGGAAGTTGGTGGTATTTAATGGAAAACCCACCAGAACGAAGACATGAACCATTAATAACCTCAGTACACAGTTATCCCATGCCCGTCAAAATTCCCTATACGATGCATCTTTAGTTTGGGTTCCTTGGCACCCTATATTATGTTCCTACTTATATAAATAAATAAACAAATATCAAAACAATGGATTATATTAGTAGGTCTCAATTCTATACATTTTCAGTGGCGTTTTAAGGGTCAAAATTTTAAATTATCTTGGAACACCAATTTAAAATTGTTCCAACTGGCAAAAGTGAACATATAGAAAAAAAATGCGCATTCTTGTGCTCAATTCGGATGCACCCTTATTATTTTATGCTTCCCACTTCAAAATAAAAACTGTACTGTCCAGAAACATTGATGGTTTAGCCAACTTCTCGGTCTATAAAAAACATAGTAATTTAATGATCGTCTCATTTGTTATTAGTGGTCTCGCCTCACAACGACACAAGACTAATTTCGAATGCCCAAGAGTGCGACATAGTTGCTGGTGTATACGTATGTGTGTATGTTGCTAGAGAGGTAGCTAACCGTTAATAATTCTTTAATGAACCCACTGCTATTATACTAGTGGCAGCTAGGCTACGATTCTTTCGAAAAGTGACTGACCACGCACTCCCATCAACCATATAAACCTCTTTATAAAACAGCCCACGATTTTTGCTCCTCTGATTCTGCATCCACAGGCGTATCAAATGCCTACGTTTCTGATAATCGGAGCTTTAGGTTTGATCTTTCTTCCGGAATATAGACAAACCTTAGGCTAACATGTTCTGATAATAGAGGCAGGAGGTAATCACACCTTTAAAAAATTAATATACAAAAGGTAAAGGTGCGAAATCTGTCACCGAAAAAGTGCTCGATTATCAAGTGTTTGCTCTTTTCATTGTCGATGTCAAAAATACGTATTTCCATTGAAAAACTACTTGACCTTCAAATGACCAAAGCCCCGTTTTAACGGTGATAGTTCTCTCATGAAAGTACTCTCATGACAAGGACGTTGATAGTTCTGCAATGAATGTGAGTTGTTACCTCCACGATAACTATTGATAGTCGAATCATTAAAATCAATCGTAGAAATAGTGAAAAATCTAAGAGAATGTGGGTGGCATCGTGGGATCAGTAGAAGGAATACACCAGGTGCTCCTTAAAGACTAATCAGAGAACATGCAGTAGTAAGTCGGGCAAATTAAAGAGCATTAGAAGAAAATCCATTAATGATTAAAAAACTTTTTTCTTATTTTAATAATGTTTTCTGCCAAATTGTTATAAAAAATAAAAGGTCAACTTTTTAACCTATTTTATCTTAATCAACAAGTCGATTAAAAAAGAAATCGTCGCGCTAACTTCGCTGATAGTGAGTTCTTCTATTCTGTAATTGAATTTATATTTTTATTTCCTAACTTCAGTGCAGGTAAATTTAACTTCAAATCTTGTACATACACTTATTTTCTTCTACCCTAATAGATTCTATTGTTTCCTCTATTACAAAAAAAATCATCTTCACTTATACTTGTATGCATCTCTCACTTAATCAATTCAATTCCTTGATATTCATTTTTAAGTACTTCGATAAATTCATCTTTACTGTAGATATATTTCAATTCGAAATTTTTCCGGCTATTACTACGAATTCTGCTTCACAGTAAAAGATACTGTCGCAGGAGTATGACTATCAGAGATTGTTTATAACAGGTTTTGTGAAGGTTTCTGTCGTGATAGCAACTATCACCGCAAAAACGAGGCTTATACTTTATTGCTTTCTCCGAAATAATGATAACCAATCAAGTTGTTTCATGTTTCTTTGCATCAACGCTGGACGAGGTTTTATTACTTCAATACATTAACTGCAATTGGATGAAAATAAAATCAAAAAGTAATGACAGTCATTTAGATATCCTTTAAACAATATACAATTATTTAAAATTGATTTTGGCTAAATTCCAATTTTGATAAATTGTTTCCTCCCGATATTCTTTTATCTGAAATAAAATGTCCTTCATGGTCGCAGCAGGCAGTAAAAGCGATAAAATTGCAGAGGATCGAACGAAGGCGTAAAATGAAAAAAAAATTAATTATCTTTTGAGCCTACGAAATCAATAAATTACATTTCAATTAAATATTACTTATTTCATACGCAGGGATTTGTGGAGCGATTGGTCACATTGTCAATACGATTGTCTTCAAGGAATTGGATAAGTTAACACCCACGGCAGTCAGTACCTACGGCATTTGTTACACCGTCGATATTACAAACGTTACTAATTTTTTAAATTGATGTGCGTTTTGTTTTCGTTAACATAAAATAATGTGTCGATTGTCTTCCAATTTGATTTGATTAAAATCTGCTACCTTTGCAGCCATTTTTATTTTAGTCGCGGTTTAATGGATTTTCGAAGATATATTGCTGTTACCACATTAATTAGATTGGCGTTATCTTCACTATTCATCTGTCATTGTCGTCTTGCTGTAAATATTTTAAACGTGACATTTTAACTGAATATGCATGTATTCACTAAAAACAATTGCTGTCGCACTTTTAATGCCTGGTGGTCCTTCAAAAACATACTACAACCAGCGATATATGAACATCATCTGTAGGAGGATTCAATAATATTCAACAAGAACCTTTTCTAGTAAGGATGTTGACTTATGGAATTGTACCTATTGCCTTATTGGATCCCACAATAAGTAACAATTTTCTACAAGCGTCTGTAGCAGGTCTGTGTTCTGTCGAAACTGTCTACAGCGTGTACAATAGGATTCTGTTAAGAAGCCTTTACATTATAGTTGCAAGGACAGGGTAGGATAACTATTAGCAAATCAAACATTTTGAAGTTGTCGGACTACACTCAGTTTTTAATAAATCTCACCCTGTATGCAACTGCATGCTTTCACATACAGTAGGTAGGCATATGTAAAGTTGACGTCAACATCCCAACAAAAAATTACTGTGCGTGCGTTTATGTGTTTTTGTGTGTGTATGGAAGCAACAACAACATCAACAACCACTTTTAACAACTTCCTTGCAACATGTCGTTGCGGCAGTCGTTTGTTCGCATTGTTTTGCGTTTGCGTAGCGGCAACCGTACCCGGAGTTGCAGTTGGCGGCGTCGCAAAGTTTGCACTACAGGCACGCAGGACGAAAAGTAAAATGACGTCACGCCATAAATCCTAGCAATAAATTACTCTGATTGGTCTTGCCTGATTGCCAACAAGAGAGTCACACTCGGCTCGCGAAACGCTCCTTTACAAACTCCGTTCTGGCCTGTATTAAAAAAAAAAAAAAACGGACAGACTGACACACGAGTGACTCTATAAGGGTTCCGTTTTTCATTCGGACGTACAGAACCCTGGCCCAAGATCCAACTTAACATTGTTCTCCCATACATTCAAACTGCAAATGTAAATTTGTACGCACGCGTGTTGTTTTCCTGAAAGATTTACCACGTTATGTTCAATCCATTATAGACTTCTTATTAATTTTCCTATAATCTATAAGTAAAGAACCATTTTATGTATTTTTTTTTAATTTTAGGTTCAGTAGTTTCGGTTATAAGGAGGGGTTGTCAATTAAATACTTTAAAACTATTTATTTTAAAATTATAAAAAAATTATTTGAAACCTTCACAACAAGCCCTTTCATTTGATGTGTCACTTGATGTTAAACTTTTTTTTTAATTTCCTATTGACCCAAGGAAAAATGACCCACATGTTCAAGATTAATTTATTTACGTTATGCGTCCGTGTTTAGGTCACATAAATTAATATGTGTGCCAAATTTCAACTAAATTCGGAACGAATGGAGTCTGACAGACGGACAGATAAACACACGAATGATCCTATAAGGTGTCGTTTTCATTCGGACGTACGGAAGCTTAAATACGCGCGCAAGGACACATCAACTGTTTAACAAACTTCTGTAGTGGTTTTTAGGAACTTATTTGACTTTTAAAACTAAATCATTTAGTATTCCATTTTGCATGTCGTTACCGCAAAAAAGGATATCCACAATTGTTGAAAAACTGCAGTCGGGTCAGTTTCGGAAGGCGAAGCCCGTCATAAATTCTTTCACTGAAAGTGAACTGGCTTACTCTCGTTTTTCTCACTTACTGACTCATTAATGCGTAAGCTAAATCCTTGGACTTAGATACTTACGACTAACCGAAATTTGACACAGAGAAATACCAGGAATAAAGAAGGATATTTGAAATTCAATCCCCAAGAGGTGACTATTTGCATGTTTGTGGTCAGGTTTATTTGAAACTTGGTCTTAACTCTGAAGGGGTAAATAGGATTATGCTCAGCGAAGGGGGGGGGGTGCTTACGGCTAGTCCGTAATATAGGTTTATTCTTTTCAAAACTAAAAATGTTGAATAATTAATTTAAAAAAATACTGGCTTTCAATGTAAAAATTTATTGCAGGTTTCGTCTTCTTAAATTGACTTGATTTGATTTCTCAACTATTCACAATTTTAATTGTTTAATAACATATTGTAATAAACCATGACAAGTGGACTTTACTTAATTGAAATTTTATATAACCAAACAAGAATTACGAAAGTATCGCTTATATCCAAGAATACCATTGGCAATAATTATAGCTTTCAACATTATTTTCTATCCTTTCTTATTCTATCTGCCTTGTCTATTTCTAATCCATCTGCAGATAGAAAAGCAGTAAATCAAACGATCAACTGTGGTTAATTATTGATAATTGCAAAGTTTATCTGTAGGAAACGTGTGTAAGAAAATCTCGCATTGCATTTTTCGAATTGTCTAATTATTGTAAAATATAAATCATATGCTTTTAACTACCTGCTAGACGTGTATATTTATAGCAAGGTGTTTGAATTTGCAGTTACCATATGTTTATATCGAGAAATCCAACCAATGCTAACGATAAGATAATAACGTGTGACGAATCTCTGCAACTAATTGAAGATTTAGAATGTATCTTATGGTTAGTTTGTTAAACAATTTCTATAATACAATAGAAGCTACAAGTACGCGTAATAACAACTGTAAAGGTAAATGGTACTATCATTTTTTTCTTTGGTTATCTCCGTATATTTTTCAAGAAAAGCTGTTTACAATTTAAGTTAACCTAAAAACCGAAAGTGTTGGAAAAAAGAATTTTTTATTGCATTCAATATCATCATCGTAAGGCCTTCAGCCCGAAGACTGGTTGGATACTTACGCAGGACCGGATTAAGCCATTATTATGCCCATAGGTAATGCAAGTATTAGGGCGCCTCTCCACTTAAGTAGGTTGGTACGATTTGAACTTTATACAATATAGAAAAGACTTAAGTGACGTTGATATTAAATAAAATAAAGGGATAGGAGTGTAAGCAATATCAAAAGTATATTAGGTGGGTTTTTCAACTTTTTGATTAATATTCGCATAGAACCACAAGGATATATAAGTATTCAAAATATTTTAGAGTTACAGGCTTTATAGTTATAGCAATACAATTTGTAGGAATTTCTGGAACGTTTATAGGAAGTCATTTAAAAGAAACTGTATTAGATACCGACATTCTTTTCTTCTATTTTTTATCTGCTATTTTTATATTATTTCTAATCTTATTTTTCCATCCCTTACATACCAATATTTTTGTTTTATCTTTCTTCATTTTCATACCATACTCTTGTGTCGACTTTAACTCCTCCTTGCTAAATGCTAATATTGCTATGTCATCTGCAACATTAATTATGCTAATATTTGTCCGTGTATATCTATCCCTAAAGTTGACCTCTCTTTAATAGCATTAATTGCACCTTTGAAATACAAATTAAAAAGTAACAGTGACAAAAAGAATACATACAAATTTGTCTATTTACGTTTTCACAGTGTTACTCAAATTCTATCTAGGTAGACAGAATCTATATATCGTTTTACTGGTAAAAATATATTTTTTTGTATTAAATGGTTATTCATGTTTATACGTATATGATTAATGTCAAAAAATTAAAGTTTAGCAATGGGAATTCTTAAATTGCTTATTGTTCTACATGACATATGTAGGTACAAGTTATGTGTGTCTAATTAGCTACGAAGTAATCGCACATTATCCCAAAATTTGTGTCTGATGTGGTCTCATAATTGTCATATATGTATTACCAATGAGTCATGCTTGCTGACAGAAAAAGATAGAGTAAACAAAGTACGACGAAGAAACAGGACATCGAGTCGCAATTTTGCACGACCTCAAATTACCGCGAATTCTTTAATAACGACTTAAAAAATTACTAGAATTAAAATGACATCAATTACTTTAATATAAGAGTCCTTCCTCTGGTGACTCCCACTCGTCTGGTTGCTTGTGATACAAAACAGCTCGCTCTAAGAACGCTACAAAAGATAGGTATCATTATTCTGACAATACCGACAAATTGGAAACGATTTTTCACATAAAACTTTTATTCAGTAAGTTAATAGAATAATAACATTCAAGCTGAGATTTTAACATATCTACCTACATATTTTACATATCAATTTTTAGAATGTAAATATTTTAATCCTTCATTTATAATGAAGAATAGGTGTAACTATGTCGTAACAAATTCGAAAACTCGCTGCTTTTAATTCTCCCTAGGCATTGCTGAAAGCAGTACTGATTTCAAAGGCTACCAAACAAGAGGTCATTGCAGCTTTGGTAGCCCAAAGCACAATGCAGGACTCATTACGATCTAGTCCCAGATTACCATACCTTAAAATTTTTTAGTTATTTTTTCACCAGTAAGTCGATAAATAGGGCGATGTACATGTACAATCTTGTATTATGTGCCTGTTTTCGCCCGCTTGAAATTCAGTTTGTGATTATAAAAAGGTCATATTTTATTAATTTGTGAATTTACATTAACGTATAGATATATGGCATTACACGTTTTTTTGTTTTTAAGCTCGACAACTTTTCTTTAGAAAGCACGGATATATCTCTTACCGTTAAGGCAATGTTCTTAGGAAACACAGAATTGGACTCCACGAAAAACTCTTTTATTTTAACAGAATAATAAGCAGCCTATGTCCATCGTAATTATTATAAATTTTGGTACTTAAAATGATTTTTAAAATCGAATGAGTATTTTCGGAAATTACCTCCTAACATCCGTGTAGACTTTCAAAGTGTACAAAAAGTTCATGGTCGTCAGTATTTTCTTCAAACCGTGAGACGCGGATCGCGATTTCGATCCCATTGGATCTCATAAGCGCGTCGTAGATACAGACAATTCTAGCAATGAGATCCAAATTGCGATCTGCGTCTGCCTGCCGTAAACTTTTTGCTCTGTTTGGCTACGCGCCTATAACGTAAAGGTAGCTACTCCGTGGATTCAGTTCGTCAAGTTGATTTTCTTACGAACCTTGTTGAACATTTTTGAATTCCACAAAATGCAGATAGCGTTTACCACGCTGTTTGTAGTAATTTACAAACTTTAGCTTTATAAGTGTAGGCAAGTCTAAGGTCTCAATTGCTCGATAATTCCAGAAAATTTTAATATGATAATTTAATTAAAATCGATGAGATTCCTTGGTTTGTACTGGTTAGTTTAGAGTTACGAGAACCTATTGTCGGTCACGACTGATATGCCGGTGTATCTTTGGTTCTTGAGAGGACTTATTTTTCGCGCGGCAGTTTCACCTTTGCTCTCTTCGGTAGGTGTGCGCGAAAACGTCCGGTAAGGGCCGCCAACTATGTTGTAGGTAAGAAAGTCTCGTGTATATAATACATACATACATATAAATAAATTTAGATGCAGACATACGTAAGTTGTACCCACATACAGACATAAAGTTGCGAATTTCTCGCTCGCGAATGACAAAGTTTACACCCTGCAATCAGTGAGTGTGCGCGGTGATATATGGGCAATGGGCAGGCCGGCGGGCCCTAATAACAGAGCGGCGTAATAATACGTCTCACCCGGACGACGACGACTAAGACCGTGGTGTGGTATGGTGTATATTGGCATACACAGAATATACAGGGCGATTAATAATTTCGGCATCCAAATATTTCGAATGCATTGCGGCTTTAATCCATGGACCTCGGATATGCTCATTATCCAATGTAATAAGAAGCTACCAACAGAAAGTTTTGATGATTATTGAAACTAATATGCATTATGATTTCTGCAGTTTACTGTATCATTTTTTTCTACATTAGTATAGACACATGAAGTCCTTAGAGGAAAATGTCTGCAAGCAAAGAATTTACGGTTACGTAGGTCACCATCTGATTTGAACATTAAAATCTACGTTGTATATTTCTTATTTTTTCAGCATGATAATTTTTTCTTCGTTTTACCTTTTCTTTTTGTAGTTCACGCAGTCAAACTGCCTATTCGCGTAGCAGATAAATCACTGCCTGTAATTAATTTTCTCACTTCCTAAAAACGTGCTTTTTAATTTTTGAAGCCCCTAAGGGTATAAGTAGAGCATTGGATAGTATTTCTGCATAACAAGTCGACTTATTAGAAAAGATAAATGAATTTTTATTTGACTAACAAACTTTGTAAAATTAATTTAATTATTAGGTACGTACTTACTGGAATTTTTACTAATTAAGGATTATCGTGAAATTTTAATGGTTTCTTATTATTATTCTAACTGATTAACTACACAAAAAATTAAAAACTATCTAACAATGCATTATAATTCACAGTGATCAAAAGGGCTTCATTATTTTTGAAAGATCAGGTTGGCTGATGTAGAGTAGATAAAAGCAGCCTAATGTTTAATGAAGTTCATGGTGGGGTATCGGGGTTGTGATTTTTAACGCCTTCCATAAACAAATGGTAAATAATTGACAAGGGAGTGAATAAAATGACCCTGTATAACAATCTCATATAGAACCGATCATTGTAACATATAAGCCCGGTATATCACGGTTGGCCAAGCGCACCTTCCCGTCGAACGATCGGTGAAACCCCTCAGCAATCGTCCGCCTAATACGTGTCAATTGAGTGGCGCGAATGCTGCGGAGATTCGATCTGATAAACGGGAACGGGACACCCAAGGCTCCGCGCGAGGACCTCTCCTTTCTCGCGCGTCAGACGTATCGTCTTTCTTCTCGATCGATACAGATCGACATACAGATAGTTCGAATGGCCAAGCAACTGTGTACATAAGATAAAAGTTTAAAGTATTAAGATCGTCAGATCCATGAACAACAACAGCTGGTTCTCCTTTCGCTAAACGGCTTTGTGAATCCGATCATCAAACATATGTTATTTACACCTAAATATATGAGGAAACATATCTTAAAGTACGTAGCACATAATATAGGTCTTTTAGCTTGAAGAAATACAATGTGAAACATGACATCCCCAAGAGGATAATATATTAAAGAATATTTGATGCCAAAACGGAAATATTACTGAACATATACTCAAGAAACGTCCCCCCTATATTTCTGAAACTATTATTAATCTAAACTAAATTAAAATAAAATAAAAAAAGACGAAAAGACATTTGTAATATTATAATGGGTGGGTTTAACAAAAATTAACTTATAACTGATAACGACAAAAACTATTTATTTACACTAATGTTGATATATCATTATTCACTGCGGTATTTATTTCACTTCTATCACTGTCAATTTATTTCTGGATTCACTTTTGCAACGGTCAATTTATTTCTTCTCCTCTCGGCGATCGTCTCTTCCTTTAAATTCTCTTTTGTTTACTTTCTGAAACCCTCTAGAAACATCCGGATCGTTTATTTTTTCTTTGAACTATTTGGACTGCTTTCCCAGAACGCACACATTTACAAATACGTCGCACATGAAGAAAGGCGACCGCGACTAGTTAGGGAATCGATAAGCTGTTCACGCACACGTGTGCCCGATCGCACACAAACAGGCTCGTGCTCGCTACAATATGCATAATTTGCACACAGTAAAATGTCAATGCAAAGGGAATTCCGTAAGAACTACATTAGAATCCGCATTGACGTTTCAGAAAAAAGTAAAATCATAGATAAATCAATTTCGCTCTCTCTGTTTAAAATCCACGGAGACGAAGTCGTGGGAAAAGTTTACTTATTCATACAAATTGTTAAAACACCATTAACCTATATATTCCTTTGAGGTTTATTATCACAATTCACAATGTACAAAGCAATACAATCCACCTAAACGTTATTAGTTAGCCGCTTTTTATTCGATTTATTCGAAAATAAAAATACATATACGTATTAACGTGAGGCAACTTGACCAAAACTATTTTGCACTAAATCAGATTGCTCCACTTACTGTACCTATGATATATGTACACCCAAACAAATAAACAAACAAACTTCTCGATTCATGACTGCAGAAAGTGTACACCTGCATATGTGTACGGGTATATTAGGGACACACACATGCTCAGTGTGGGATTATTCTGATGGGAATCCGACCTGCGACCTCTTACCGGGCGTTCCCATCCATTGTACTATCGTCGTCAGTCGGTCCGTTAATTACCACGTAATTGAGGCAGGAAGTTAGGAAATCATAGCCTGCTTACTACGTCTGGTCCTGATTTATACAATATTTACCAACTTAACCTATATGGATAGAGGAGAAATGGTAAATTTGGAACTTGTAGCTGGATAAAAGAAAATGATTACATTCTAATAAGAAAGTTCCAAAGCTATTGTCATAGGTGTGATTTATTTGTAATACTTGTACTAAAAATGCAAATTCGAAATAAAGAAATAAAAACACCTATCTTGCATTTAAATACTTTTTTGAGAAAAACATTTTGTATTTAAAGTATTTTTCCAAACGTATTTTATATTTGTAAAATGCAAAATGCACTTAATGCTGTTAATAGTTTTTCTGGTATCATTGATCAAATTATATAAAATAATGAATGAAAGTTGCTTGCATTGGCCATTGAAGGTATGAGAAGCTTAAAAAGGGGACAAAGAAACATTCCATGAATGCCTTCTAATTCTTTAACTGAAGAGAACCCAAAAAATTCTAAACTCCTTGGAAATGGATAAACTAAAATATTGGATCGATATTGTTTTCCGGGTTCAGCGTCACGGTCCATGGAAATTAGAATTTCCTAATTGATATCAGCACCAGTTATCGTACCTTTAGCAAAGAACTACGAAATTCTATGAATCACGACAAAACAGATCGCAAAACAATATCGAATTGATATACGCCAGTTGTATAAAACTGAAAACTATGGGATATTGTGGTGTTGCATTATCATGCATCCAAAAAGCGCTGATGCAGTTTGAACGAAACAATAAAAAAATTGCTTTCTTCCCGTTGGCCTTTTGTTAGCTCCATTGCCCATGGAATCGGTACTTGCCGGCATCGTTTGTTTGGGCATTTATCTCCCGAAAAAGCTTACAAGTATTATAATGATTTTATCGATGAATTGCTTATGAGAATTAATACAGATACTTTAAAATCCTCACCAATACTGCTGTTTTCCGTTTTGGCAAATTCTGCACCAACGTAAATTCACATTATAGTAAATAATGTAAAATAGCACCATAAATTTAACCTTCATACGATATCTCCCGATACATAAAATCTCACAGCCTCTACCACCCAGAAAGTTGCGATTCCGGAAACTCATTTGATTTGAGCCTTGATTGAATAAAACTAAGTATCAGAAACAAATTATTGGGAAATTTAAAAAGAAAAAAAAGCAAAGGAAGTAGTACTTAATGAGAAACTGAAAAGGTATAATTCAATCCTGAAAAATAATAGTTTACTAGGTATTGTCAAGGCTAGCAAAGTTTCCCAATATTTTTAGACAGTGGATCTGTAAAAACATCAATTGAAATTGCCAATTCTTTGTTAGTTTAAATATTTGTTGATGATTAATGATAATATTCTATAATTCACGTGCGAGTGTAACTGTGCGGAGGAAACACAATAATGATTATTTATTGATTGTCATGAACGAGATCGATAATTGTAAAAGTCAGTTCCTGTTATTAGTCGGATCGAGCGGCCGCTCCGAGATCTTGTGTTACGTAATAATTCTGTACGAATTTGCTTAATTTGTCACTCCCATTGAGGCGCGCAGGGTTTAATCCTCTTTGCGTCAATCTTTGAACAACCGTTGGCTTCAGGTGATTTGCAGCGTCACGGTGCCGGTAAACGTCGTCGTGCCGCGGCGCGGTGCCTCTTTTTACCGGGACCGGGGCATCACTAATGAATTTTCGGTGTATTGAATGACTCAGCGGGAAATTTGTTGTCGTTCCACATGGAGGTGGAGTACGTACGTGGACGAGGTAAAATTTTCGAGGAGAAATTTCGGACCACTCCTTTTTGTCGGTGTTGAGCCCGTGGGGTCACAATAAAAGGAACTCCCTTCCGTCTGTCTATTAACCGCTTTATACGGCATAGGTATAGTCAGTCATTCACTGACCGAGATTTGTAGAGGGTGCGCCTCAGTGAAGCCATTGAATCATTTGATATTAGCAAAGCGATGTTTTTGAGGAGATTCGAGAGTTTTCTTACAGGAATATGGGATATTTAAGAATACCTAACAAAATCTATGCCAAAAAATTCCGAAATATTAACCAAACTTGTATAAACACGTTAGTATCAAGTTCTTTGTTAAACTTCTTTTTGATATAGAAACCTATAGGCTAATAAGACATCGCATGTGTAATAAACAGAACGTGTAATAATAATTTAAAATTTAGAAGTCTCAACTGTCGAAAACATTAATCTTCAATTTTGGAAATGGTTTACTATGTCCAATAAGAAAAACTTACATAAAAAAATCGGGTAGAAAGTGGTTTATCAAGGGGAGAGGTGAAACATTTACGTACTATAACTTAACCTACCCCCATCTGGCTTAGGTTATGTTAGTTTATGTTACATTAGGTTAGATAGGTAGGTAGATAGGTAGATAGTTCCTAAACTATGTTTTTGTTTATAATATAATTCCTTCAGAATCTTATTTTAGAGGAGGTATTTGCACTACAATAGGGGGTTATTTCCAAATTCAACTTGATCATTTTTTCCTTTTATTGCTTTTCTTATTTTTATTATTTCGTATCTGTCAAGAATTAATCCACCTTTAAAATTGTGTAATACTTTTATGTTTTCACCTTCTACCTGACGGTTGTTTTTTTGTTAAATATGTTACTAAACCTGAACAATGTTTTTTATATTTTATGTGATTTTTGTAATCTTGAAAAAACCTCATTAATACATAATAAAATCAGGAAGATTACTGGTAAGGTAGGTGGCAAATACGATAGGTAGCTACGTAGACTTAATAAAAACAAAAAAAGCTGTTTTCACTTGTGTAAATTTTATCATTCATTGCCTTTTATAGATTCTTGCACCTTTTCGTTATCTAGACATAACACGGTTTGCCAGTTTTAAATTGCATTAATTAATTTAACGCTGAATAGTTATACGCAACAACAGGTTACCTCGATCCGTTTCCAGTAGCGCGCAGTAAAGCTAATTGAGCCTCGTCAACAATAAAAAGCTTTGAACTTTATGTGTTTCACAACTCCGAAAGTCCATTAAGCAAAAAGCGATAAGACGTCCCGCGCGTCCGTCCTTGTCGTCGTTGCACTTTATGTCGCAGTTTCTTGCGCTGTATGCGGTAAATATTTTCACTTCCGTCATTATTAACATCTTTCGATTCCGGGAAACGTGCCTGTATTCAAAGCAAACGCAAATCTATTCCATGTTAATGTTGATTGCGAATTAATAAAACTAAGAGCCTGACATTAGAAAGAGAAAAAAGCGGTCAATTGCAACCAGCGCAGCCTGACGCACTAGAGCTTGAATTTGTGTTAACAGTTATACTAGTTTCGTGGGTGTTCAAAATTCGATCAGTTTACTTTCAAATTAAAAAAATATATGTACCTTTCAAGCTTATAAGACTAAATTAACTTCAACTTTTAACACTTTGAATCATAAAATTATCACAATTGGAGCGATTCGTGAATGTCAGGTGTGCTAGGATCGGCCTGGACTCGATTCACAGCCCATTCGTAAATGATTTTTATTTTGTGAAAGATGCTAATATAACAGAAATCAAAAAAAGAAATTTGCATCAACGAGGTGCGATTTCAGATTCCCCATGCCACAACTTCGATATCTTGGCGTCCCAGTATTTTCATTGAAAACAAAACATTCAAAAAGGTTTCATACATGTATTTGCCTTCTCAGCAATGGGCAAAGTTCTCACCAAAAGAGCTTCAAACATTAAGCTGAAAGTCCTCATCGAAAGTACTCTAACCCTTGAATGCCGCTATTACATTTCAAAATGCAAAGACGTCGAATCCGTAACAACTTTGAAAGTGCTTCAAGTTACTCTTAGGAAGTCGCTTCGCAGTAAGGAAGTGTGCATCCCATAATTAGTGATGGGCAATGCAAGATCAAGGTCGAGACTGTCCCAGTCTTGGTATTGATCTTAACTTTGGTTATTTGGTCCTAGTCTTAATTTTAGTCTTGCTCACATAGTGTCGGTCTTGATCTTGGCCTTTCATGTTAAGTCTTGGTCTTACTCATTTAATCTGATACTTACTTAGTTATAAACAGTGGTAAGAAGATTTTGTTTACGTTTTGCGTTTTGGCACCTAACAAAACCGACAATTTCTGAAGAATATCATCAAGAAACCTTAAAGAAAAATAGTATTGATGATAACTTCAGTAGTCTTATTGTAACGTATATCGCATTCTAAAGTAGACTTTGGCGAACGGAATCTCAAAGTTTGCCTACATAATTCGAATTGCCGCTTCGTAGAAATAAGTGTTCACACAACTTCCAACAACCAGGTGGATGTGCGGGTACCGTCTTTACTGCTATTGTTGAGGGCGGCATATTATAACTCAATACCAAGATCTGTACTTTCGCATACGTTATATTTGTATTTACAATAGAGTTTACAAGGTACCTCCTACATAATATTTATAATTTTATTCCGTATAATTTAATCAATCCGTTTAATTTACTTTCCTGTTTCTATTCTAATCAATAATCAGTTATAAATTCATTCAATTAATTTTATATATTATGATCGGAGGAAACTGATTCGTTGTCGATATTATTTCTTAAGCGATTTGCACGAAGTAAATGTGATAACAGCGAGATACAGGAAACAGTTCATTTCTACTTTCATTTAGCAGAACGTAACTGTGCTAGAAGTTAATCATCATGGCGAAATTGCAAATAAGCTGAACGTAAAACAGTAAAGACCCTTATGGGCTTTGATCATATTTCAAAGAAAAGAATGGAGAAGAAATTTGCTTTATGAACCAGTTTAAAGATTTAAGGTAAACCTAGCTTTATACTTTTTTGTGTCAGATCAAGTATCAGACTTATTTAAAGAAAAGTGATATATTTCACTAAATTTTTATCCAAGTATTTATGTCTAGGGGACTACTATCGTTTTGACCTTTCAGGGTTTAAAGGAGTTGTCCCAAGAAGCACAATAGAGGGATTTCAAGGAAACTATATTTTATTTGCGCTTAAATATCTTTGAAAAAATCGCATACCTCGCATCTTGTGCAAGTATCTTAAACACATTGAAAAAACCAGACGTAATTGTTGGACTTCTAAGTTTTCCAGAAAAGTAATCTTTGTTCTTTCAATTTGATCCTAGGAATACCTACCTAGGATTTATAATAAATAATTAATTAATAACTGGCATTATGGTTTGTATCGCTGTTTGTGGTGTTTTACTTGAAAATAACCTAGTGCTAAAGGGAACATCCAATAGGAATCTTCAGAGATATCAACCTCCGAAAAAAAAAGAACAATCGTTTTGGGTAAAAGACGTCTGGGCGTCCAACAGAACTACGGTACTTTACTAAAAAAAAAGTTTCAGTCCAAAATTTTCATAGGAAGTTTATAAGCAGAATAATGACCAGGACTATAATTATTCATGGTAAATCTGTTTTTGCGTAAATTTCGCATTTTTACAGGAATTTAGTCGAAATATCCTTTTGCGACCAAATGCCAATGTTTTAGAACTGGGGCGCAGAGGTATTTTATCGCGCGATTGTTTAGCTGCTGTATAAACCGCCGCGGTTACTGCCTTATTGGTCCATTTTCGAAAATATCATGAAGAAAGTGTACTTAGTCAAATATTATGAAAGGGTCAATTGCACAAAATGTTTGGTGACCTATAGGTAAATGTTCCAATAAATCTTTTGGGTATTTTAGAATTCCGCGTCCATTATTTATCTTTCACTGTCAAAATAATAATCACGATCCATATAGAATTAGAAAATACTACAAATGGCATAGTGAACGCCATCTGTAGCACGATGCTACATTTTAGGATTACGTATGCTCCAACAAGGTCTACTTGTGTGGATATCTACTTGCTGAAAACGAATCCCGGCGTAGCCAACCTCAACGTGATAGGCACGTTACCATAATCGAATAAAATAATTCGAAGTGGTCTGTATTCTGTCGAATCTGGCAGACGCGGATCGCGATTTCAATCTTTTTGGATCTCATCTGCGCGTCGCAGACAGCTCCGACAGAACACAGACCAACTTTTACCTGCTGTATTAACAGTGCGTTTTAGAAAATACTACAAATTAAATTAAAAGTTGGTCTGTGTTCTGTCGGAGCTGTCTGCGACGCACTGATGAGATCCAAAACGATCGAAATCGCGATCCGCGTCTGCCAGATTCGACAGAATACAGACCACTTCGAATTATTTTATACGATACATATCCACATGCATTTCGCGCTATCTAAACTATTAGACATTGGGCGATTAAGCGATGTTTTGCATGTTCATGTGCGTCATTCCGTTCAATATGGCGGGGCGACAACCTCACCAGGTGTATTTTAAACAACACATTCCTTCGAAGCGGTCAAAACAACTCCTCCAGCGTCAGCCCTTAAATTTCTAAATCGTTCGCCTGACATATGATTTCGCGATTCATTGTGGTGAAAAGTGGGTAGATAAAATGTAAGCCAATACGATTTGGCGTCGTGGTGTTGTTTTTTTTTTTTATTTTAAGAAATAATATTCACAAAATTAACAGTTTCATTGGAATCTCTTTATCGTGCTCCTTGAAACAACGCTTTCGATGTGTAACGGGATATTTTTTACTTTGCTTGCGCCTTTTTGATTAAGTGGATTTGTACGACCACACTGTGTTGAAAATTGCCATAAACTAAACTAGGAAAGTAGTAAATGGTACAATGGTTATCGTCTTATTTAAAATAATAAATGGCTGTTTTGTTTAAGGTGATAATATTTTAATTTAAATTGCAAATATACATAAATCCGTAGCTAGGTGTGTGTCTTATCAGTATTTTCAATCAATATTCGTTTAAATAGTAAAATAGCCCTGCATACGAATTCCTATTAAACTCGCGTAATTAAGTCGTTTGCTCGGCAATCATAAACGTCTAAGCCGATAAGGCTTATCGGTACGCATAATAAATTCACTTCGAATCTAACAACAACAACAATAAATGTATTTGATAAGATTAGGTCGGTATAAGCATGTTCCAGACCTGAGCTTTTTATTCTATTTATTACAACGCACACCGGTACGGCAACAACCATTTACTTATACACTATTAACTACCGGATCGATTTATGACTCATTAATATCCGATACAGAGGTAATTTGGACACTCGACCGTTCTAATTCTAATCCTACGTACCATTTCGCCATTACTTCCTCTAGCATAAAATGAGGACAGCTTTATTTCAATACAAGAGTATTGTATACTCGAAATATTGGTGAACTGTGAGTGAACTGAATCTAGGGATTAGTTAAAGGTTTAGCTTTTTCTTAGCATATTAGCACTTCTATGCTCGCGAACGGTTAATTTAGAAATTTGGAAAAGGTTGTTAAAAGTGTATGTTTGGAGCACGGCGCTGTACGGGTGCGAAACAGGGATAATGGGCGCGGCGGAAAAGAAAAGATTAGAAGCGTTCAAAATGTGGAGAAAATGATGAGGAGAAGTATTAGAAAGAGTAAGAGAACAGAGGACTCTATGGAAGTCAATAAGAAATAGGCGAGTTAGGTTAGAACGACACCTTCTCAGGCATGAAGGTCTAGTCAGAGACATATTAGAGGCAGAAACGGAAATTAGGAGGGATACAGGTAGACCTAGATTAGATTACTGTTCGCAAATAGTTAAGGATATGGGTTGTTCCAGCTTTTGGGAAATGCGGAGATTGGCGCAGGACAGGAAAGAGTGAAGGTGCGAGTCCAACGAGTCTTAGGACTGACGACATTATGATGATGTGATGATTCTGGAAAACCACGATTTAAGCAAATGTTGGAGCAGTTTCTTCTCTATTGTCCTTGTTTCATCTATCTCTACTGTCTATCTTTAACGATTCCTAAAAAAAGGGACTGAAGAAATTCCGTTAAATCTGTTTAACAACATTAATAGTAAATGGAAATGAAAGTAGTGAAAGTCTTTTCATTCAGTAAATATGTACAACGGAATTATTCGGAAAATAGACTCAGTCGAGCTTGAAGGGACTAAGAATTTCGTTCATTATATCCGGGTGTTCGTTATTAGCGATATCAATTTATTTCTTAGGTAGTTATGCAAAGATCGCCAAATTCTATAGTACAGGTAAGATTTATATCAGAAGTACACAAACAGGGTATAAAAATAAAAGTTATACTGTAAAATGGTCAGTCAGTTTGTTTAGAACCTAATTTTTATAAAGGTTTGGTTCTCACACAATTTTTTGAAGGCTTAAACTACAGAAGGTTCGACATTAGCACAACATAGGTATCCAAGAATTTTGAAACTACATTCATAGTTGATCGGATCGATCTTACAAAAAAATATACTTTATAATCTATTGGAACTGCTCATTTTCCGTTCAGAATCGTTCGCTAAAGCCGGTCGTTTGTTATATCTAAGTATGAATAAGAAATGAGATTTTGTTCTTTAAATTTTATTCATGTAATATCCATATTCATGTAATGAATAAAATTTATATTAAGATTAATTACATAAGAATGCAGGTGACGTTTATGATTAATAAAAGTTCATTTAATACAATAACGTAAAGCTCCTATATATTATTACGATAATATCATATTGTTATTAATTGTGCTCATTTTACAATTGGCCGTATAAAAATGACTTTAGTTGATTTCTTATTTATTGGTGTAAAATCATCTGATACAGTAGCTGTGGGTAGAAATTAAATTGTTTCTACCTTTAAATTCTGTAATGCGAAAATTCAGTAAGTATTTCTTCGATTGACTATAAAATTGCGTTCTACGCAGTAAAATTTATCGTTGAAATAATGGTGAAATTTAATGTTACCTGTGTTTTCCTGTCTAACCGAAATTGCAACATTGCGATTAGAAACAGAAAAAAATATGTAATTCGTTGTTAAACTCAAATAATGTCCGTATTTTTGTTTTAGAAATATTAGAAAGTAATAAATTTTAGCCCCTGAAACTCCTTTAAAAATAAACTGAATTTGATTAACAAAAGGATATTTCTTTTACATATTTAATTTATTGTTCGCCATCTAATACCTGCAATATTGTTATTAATTTAATTATTCATAAGACCAGATAATACATATATATTAAACCCACTTTATAGGCAAAATACATGCCATAAAAACTTCCTTCTGAGGTTTTACTTAACATGTATAGGTATCATAATGTTTTTTCTACTTTTATTCTATTTTTTTTTAAATAAATTTGCATATTTTAAACGTTCATTAAAGTCATATTCTATTTTCAATTAAATAAATAATTTTTTCAACTTATTTTACGTGTGTAATCCCTTGTTGTTACAAATGATCATACTTTGCTCATTAACACCTGCCCACCTTGTCATAAATTAAATTTATATTTCTAATTCTCTAGCAGCCTACATTTGTTTCTTTTGATTTAATTACTCACCATTGTAAAATGTGGTGGTCAGAAACGATTTGTTGGAGGAACATATACATATATATACATATATATTGTGATTGACCGAATTAAATGAAATTAATTATTAAAGGCATATAAGCGTGATAATGCACTTAAAACGATCAAACGTAAATTAACCCATGAAACGGAAAATGAATTTTCACAGTTCTACGAAGAAGTAAAGTTTTCTGCTAATTATAAAATCATGAAATGAATCTTCAGAACCGTTGAAATTCCCATGGTTTGTAATTTAATTACCGCAATGATAGACACAACTACTACACACGAGTGTGTTTTCTTATTACAAGTTTTTACTGTTAGGGATTATCTATTGGAAACGGCTACATAGTACCGTTTCCTAATCCGTTAAACCCTTGAAAAGAATACTTACACATTATGAATTATGAGAGGCGCGGCTAGGTGCGAGACATTTAGAACAATTAGCTTAACTTCCCATGCGTCAAAAATCTTAACTAGAATTGTACAAAGGAGGATGGAAAAAAGGGCGAAACAACTATCAGGGGAAGATCAATTTGGGTTTAGAAGAAATAGAGGAACGCGGGAGGCCATTCTAGCTTTACGGGTAACAATAGAGGAAACGATTGAAAAAGGAAAGAGCGCGTACATAGGATTTGTAGATTTAGAAAAAGCTTTTGACAATGCTAAATGGGACAAGAGTTAAATATACTTAAAAATGTAGGAATGAATTACAAAGATAGAAGAGTGATACTTAGTTTGTATAAAAAGCAATGTAGGGATAGATATACAAGGACAAAAGAGTAGTATGCTTAGATTTACCGACGATATAGCAGTATAAACTAGTGTTGCCCAAATTCAGTCTTGGTCTTGCAGTCTTGGTCTTGTTCTTGCGTTTTTGCAAGACCAAGACCAAGAACAAGACCGCGTATTTTTAGCAAGACCAAGACCAAGACTGACCGTGCAAGACTTGAGCAAGAACAAGACATAGCCTGCAAGACTCTTGCGTCTTGCAGCTAGGACTTAGCGCTATTTCACTGAGTAGTTAGGTGTAACAGTTCGGTGTATAGGTAGGTACGCTTAGGAATTCTATGAGACGCAAAAAACTGTATCAAAGAATATGAAAAACTGGACCTATGCGCATTACGACTAATACCATAAACATAGCGAATAAAAAAATTATTAAAATCAAACTGAGTGCATGCATAGTTATGTTTTAACCATCGGCACTTTGATAATGCGGCATCAAAGGTTTTGTACTTACTTCTCAAAGAAATTTGCCGCTTTTCGGAAGTACATGGTTATGATACACGCGCCGGCGGCTTCTTTTGAAATCTAAAACAATCGTTGCCGCCACGCCGAAATCTTAACATTTGACACTATTTGATTGCCGCCATAGGGTGTAGGTATACTCATGCAAAATAATTTCGAATTTTTTTACACGCTTTATATTATTGTTTGATTTGCGGCGGCATCCTTATCATAGAGCCGGCACGTGGCGAGGCGGCGCGGTAGAAAGCAAGGATCATAAATGTTTATTAAGAAACAGTTACTTCCATGGAAAACGACATATAGGTCAGTTGATTTTTCGAATTTCTTATCAAATCTTCAGTTATTTATTAATCTGCTTGATCTTTACTATGGCTATATTCATTCAAGCTCACAATGTTCCAATTCTAATACGTTTTTCTAGGATTTAAAGTAAACTTTAATAAATAGTAATAGACTAATAGGTAATTGCAAGACTTGCAAGACTCTTGCTGCAAGACTAAGACCAAGACCAAGACTGGGAGCGCAAGACCAAGACCAAGACCAAGACCAGGTGTATTGGCGCAAGACCAAGACCAAGACTGGCTAAGTCTCGTCTTGTTCTTGCGTTTGGGCAACACTAGTATAAACATTTAGCAAGGAGGAGTTAGAGATAGCTTTAAATAAAATAGTACTGTATGAAAATAAATAAAAGTAAAACAAAATGGTATGTGATGGAAGAAAAAGTAGGGAAAGAGCGAATATAAAGATAGGAAACGAAAAATTAGAAGAAGTGGCCGATTTTCGGTATCTAGGATGTCGCGAACGGTTAATTTAGAAATTCGAAAAATGTTGTTAAAGGTGTATGTTTGGAGCACTGTGCTGTACGGGTGCGAAACATGGACAGTGGGCGCGGCGGAAAAGAAAAGGTTAGGCTCGAAATGTGGTGTTATAGGCGGATGATGAGAAGGGTAGAAATGAAGAGGTATTAGAAGTAGTAAGATAACAGAGGACTCTATGGAAGTCAATAAGAAATAGGTGAGATAGGCTAGTAGGACACCTTCTCAGGTGTCAGAGACATATTAGAGCCAGAAAAGAAAGTTAGGAGGGGTAATGGTAGACCTAGTTTAGATTACTGTTCGCAAATAGTTAAGAATGTGGGTTGTTCTAATTTTAGGGAAATGTCTAAGATTAACTCAGGATAGGAAAGAGTTGAGGTGCGTGTCCAACCAGTCTTAGGACTCACGACCTTATGATAATGATGAATTATCGTCGGAATTGGTGAAAATTATTCTTCATAATATAATAACAAAACTTCAAAGCTGTAAGATTGTAGTCATATAAACTTCCCTTGGTCCAACTGAATAATTAGTGTACTCACTATTCATTCACATCATCCACAAGCTCGTTTGCTCTTTTAAAATATTCAAGTATGAATTAGAAAAATATGTTAAAGAAGAGCAATCTCTTAATTTCACAAATACACGATTTAATTTTAATAAGTGAGGTTGTGTAACACCTTGATTACGGTGTTGTGTCTGTTTTTTAGTGAAACGAAAAAGCAGTTAGAATAATTACTTAAAACACAGGCAATGGATAAAACATCCATGCACTAGGTTAGGTTATTGCATAGGGGATCATCATACTTAAAGTGCCGTTGATAATATGCATTCACCGACAATGAAATCCATTCTTCTGGACATGTTCAACTAGTCATTGTCAAAGTGTCATCAGTCGTCAGTCCTAAGACTGGTTGGATACTGTCATTCTAACTTACTTCTATTTGTTGGCTGCTCAACCCTGCACTACTCTTTGTTTTATATCTCTTCCGTTTCTTTCAACCTGAAATATCTAGATATCAAAATTCAGCGACTTCTTCTATTTTTTCTTCTAGTTTTATGTCAGCTCTTTCCCTACATCCTTTGGATATCGATATTTTTGATTTATTTTTATTTATCTTCCTTTCATTTTTCATTTTATTTAAGGGTGTCTCTAATTCCTTCTTGCTAAATGCCGACTCCTGTAAGTATATCCCTAAGTTTGTCATACTTTTAATGATGCTAATCGCGTCTTCGATATGTATATTAAAAAGTAGCGATGACAATGCTAATCCATCCTAATATTTATTTCTCTACGTTGCCGCTAAAATTCCATAACTACCTGTTGCTCTACACGTATAGGTACCATTCTTCTGTATCTACATCTGATACCTATATATTTAACAAATTTTCCTACTTAACATTGTTAGAGGCTTTTCTTAGGTTTACGAATCGTATGTACCTGATCTTTCCCTTTTCCATCTTTTGTCTATCATTGCCAGTAAAGCTAAAATGGCCCCATGCGTTCCCCTTTTTCTTCTAAATCCAAATTGTCCTTATTATGTTTTAGTTCTTCCAAGACGTTTTTTATCTTCCCTTTTCGTCATAATTTTATATTTAAGACTGATTTTCATAACTGCTAATATTTGATTTCAAATACTTAGTTGAACTAGTAAAAGATGAAATAATAACAAACTGAGTATGAATGTACCTAATGAGATTGGCAATAGAAAAAACATCTCTCATCTTACACACCCTTCATAATTTTAGTATAGATTAAATACATAAGTTTCCCAGCCCTTTTTAGCACCCTTGCACATTCCTTATCTGGTACTATTATTATCCTATATCAATCAATTTAAGTATGTAATTTTTCAGATTATTTCAATAATATTCAAACTATAATCCTTTTTTTGTATTTCTGTTTTAAAACTTTTAATTTTCGTATGTTTTCTGGGATAAACTTGTGGATATTGAGAACCACTTATTTACGTAATAAAAGAATGCAATTCATTGGTTTTTTTTTATTATCACGACTTTGAAAACGAGTACCACTTGTTTGATAATTTTATTATGCAATTGTAAATACGTACTTTACCGTAAACTTGAGATTACGTTCTATGTAAATACATAATTTTATTTAACTAACCCCGTTTCCTATCAATCATTACTGGGATTTCTACAATAAAAGTCGTCTTAAAAATGTACTTCTAGTAAACTGGGTCTGACATCATACAGCATGTTCTGACTATTATCATATTATTTATAATCAAGGATTAGATGTTTCAGACAGTTTACTTGACATAGAGACACACATTTCTTGATTGAGTAACTTGAGAAAATCCTGAATTCAATAGATTTTTTACAGATGTAAAAAAATAAGACCTTAAGCTAAGTGCTGTTATAAAGATTTTATCTTTATCGATTTCTAAAAATAAAAATTAAGTCAGTTGCTTTTGCCAATAAAATTACTTTTAAAGAACTTACACAAACGGAAATAATTTATTTAAAAACTCTATTCATATGTCAAAAAACAGTTTTCTCATCATTTAATGGACATACAATGTGAAGAATTTAGGATGTTAGACAAGATAAAAATAATTAAAATGTAATATCATTAGATGTACATATTGTACTTAGTTCAACACACACAATCACTTAAAAAAATATCACGCTGACAGACAGTGGGAGAATTTAAAAGTTTGCAGTTAACATAGAAAATCACTACATAGTTTAGATTACTGTGCTTAGCAACACATTTAGCGATCCATTTTTATATTATATATAGATAAAGATACACGGTCATTGCTACTTTGTAATCAATTCAGAATCTATAAGTGGCTGCTAGTGATGGTGCATATAATAGTGAGTGTATAATTTCAAAATTAAGAGGTATTACAATAAAGAAACGGAAACAAAACAACGGAGATTATTTATTTTCTAAGTATAACCAAGGCTTCAGTCATTACTAACTTTTCACTACAGTTTCATCATCACTAACACCTAAGAGCGGTTTTTCACTAACCGATACCGATAGCGATATGTCGTTACCGATAGACCGCAGCGATAGCGCTATTATCTTGGAGCTTTTCATTGAATGATACGGTACCGATATATTGGCGATAGAACTTTTGTGCCTCATTACCAAAATTTTCCTAGATAATATCATGTCAGACATGTTATATTTACTTTAGAAAATACTACAAATGGCGCAGTAAACGCCATCTGTAGCACGATGCTACATTTTAGGATTACGTATGCTCCAACAAGGTCCACTTGTGTGGATATCTACTTGCTGAAAACGAATCCTGGCGTAGCTAACCTCAACGTGATAGGCACGTTAGCTTAATCGAATAAAATAATTCGAAGTGGTCTGTATTCTGTCGAAACTGCCAGACGCGGATCGCGATTTCGATCTTTTTGGATCTCATCAGCGCGTCGCAGGCAGCTCCGACAGAACACAGACCAACTTTTACCTGCTGTCTTAACAGTGCGTTTTAGAAAATACTACAAATGGCGCAGTAAATGCCATCTGTAGCACGATGCTACATTTTAGGATTACGTATTATTTTATTCGATTAAGCTAACGTGTCTATCACGTTGAGGTTGGCTACACCGGGATTCGTTTTCAGCAAGTAGATATCCACACAAGTGGACCTTGTTGGAGCATACGTAATCCTAGAGAGGTAGACCTAGGTTAGATCACTGTTCGCAAATAGTAAAGGATGTGGGTTGTTCTAGTTTTAGGAAAATGCGAAGATTAGTTCAGGATAGGAAAGAGTGGAGGTACGTGTCTAACCAGTCTTAGTACTGACGACCTTATGATGATGATAAGGACCTGCTATCATCAAAGTGCAGCGTCATTATTTGATAAACAGGACGTCGTCTAGGGGAATTCGTAGCTTAGTCATCTTTTCATATTCAGTGGATTTCATTTATTACGACCTTGGTTACAGCGACCATTTTATTATAGCGACGTTAAATCTAAGTCCCCATACTTTAGTACAAAATTCATGTGGCTATAGCAATTTCGGATGTAACGTAGAGTTTGGGTGTAGCGACTGCTTTTAATTAATTGTTTGTAACAAATCCGTATTAGTAATGCCATACAGATATAGCGACCGGAGTCGGCCGCCAAAGACACAAAGAGCTTTCTTATCTTTTGTTTACACCCACACAGATGGTCAGAAAGTGTGGTGACCTTTACCGTTTGTTTATAGATGTTAGCCAGGTACGTAAGTAAGTGCATACGTTAAAATGGTTCAGTTACAAAGTGATATTCTAAGTAGCAACTGTGTTTAGTAAACTTTTAAATATGTATGACTCCTGTGTATGCACATTTACTGTTAGGAAAAAGCGGAAGTCGTTTCGAAATTGAAAAACGGTGAAAACTGTACGTAAGTGTATGTATATTTTTACTATTGTCTGTAACGACTTCCGGATATAATGACGAAACAGTGGCCCTTCGTCGTCGTTATATCCGAAATCCAGTGTAAATAATAAAGACACGCATGTCCAGTAAAAGCAATTTAACGTTTTTAAGGGATCTACGCTTTGTTCAAAACGTTTTGAGATTTTCAGATACACGGTTGAAAAATCAAATCAAATTATTATCAATTTTTGATCATGAGACAAAAAGACAAATGCCAACAAAGAAAAGTGTAATTTCTATGTTCAGTGAGCATTCTGCCTTACGTGTTAATATCTTCATTTTGAGATATGGAACCCTGAAAACAGTAAAGTAGGTATCATATTTTTTCATATGTTTCACGATATTAGAACATGTACCCACATATCTTCTTCGGACACGAATTTGCTGTTTATTGCGGTTATACATATCTAGTACATAATTACAACAGTGTATGTAGTAAATACACGTTATAGTTGAAGTCGTGACACGTCTCGTTCATACATTTGTACGTGTAAATGCAGCATTTACAAACCATAAATAGAGCAGAGGGAATGGTGTTATTAATAATCGTACGTGTTACCTAACCAGGCAGATGGTGTATGAAAGTCTTGTTGTTGTGATACTAACAGTGATGATGACATGGGATTTCCTTAATTGGCATATCAAATTCTCATCTAATGTTGTGTTCATAAGATTATTCTCCTAATATTATATACTATTACGAAGTAAAGATTGTATGGTGTCCAGGCGAAGTTTTAATAAATCAGCCAATTATATTCGTTCATTTTCAATGTTTGGCCAATCAATAGTGGGTCCATCTAACCTAAATGGTTACGAGGGCGCCAATTTACTTAACGAAGTGACATTAACGTGTAATCACAACAACTCTTTTTTTATTTCTTCCAAAACTGACGCGGTAAATCACCGGACATCATCACTTATTTATATAAGTAAAAAATATTACATATAAACATATTGACAGTTACCTACATCGATTTCGCGTAAGCGCGCCTTTACCGCTACAATAACAATACTACACCTAATGAGAAAAGATTGGCCACAAATTGAACCAGGACAATGGCATACTACTCGGGTGAGATGAAACAATTCGAACGCGTGCCCCGAACAATTGACGATAGAGACCATGTTCGTATAAATCTGTCAGACTTCTGTCTCTCTACATCGAGAGCAGTTACTTTTCAAATGAATGAACACTGATGGAAAACAATGGATCCCAGACCTCATTCATTCGTTGTCTCGTGTACGTAGTTATTGCTGTCCCAGAAACAAGTGCAATTTTATTACGTAACGCCGGTGCAATTCTTCAAATTAATTTGTAATAGGTAACAGCTATTGACTTACGAAATGGAATATATCGGGTTGTTCGGAAAGTCATTTCGTTTTTTCCCGACAGAGGATTTAATTGTATTCTTTTGCACCCAACTTCACATTTAAGCCGTATAATTTTTATATGCTTTGAGAGCTCATATAGCAAGGCTTGTGTGTGAAAAATTCCAATTAATTCTACGCAGTAGTTTTTGGTTGGTGCCCTTTTAAATATGGAGAGCGATAAGCAGCATTTTCGACATATCTTACTGTTTTACTACAGAAAGGGTAAAAATCCTGTTCAAGCCAGAAAGAAATTGACTGATGTGTATTGAGAAGGTGTGTTGACAGTAGTGCCAGAACTGGTTCGCTAAATTTCGATACGCCAATTTTGATGTCGAAGATGCACCACGTTCGGGAAGGCCGGTTGAAGCTGTTAAAGACGCGATAAAGGCATTAGTTGATGTGAACCGGCGAATAACAACACGTAAGATCGGATTGAGGTTAAATTTATCAAATTCAACAGTTTATGACCACTTGAAGAAAGGCCTGGGATTATCCTCGAAGCTCGATGTATGGGTTCCTCATGTTCTCACAGCGAGAAATCTGTGTCGCCGCATTGACGTCTGCGATTCGCTTCTCAAACGTCACGAAAATGATCCGTTTTTGAAGCGCATCATCACTGGGGACGAAAAATGGGTTGTATACAACAACGTCAAACGCAAGAGGTCATGGAGCAAAAAAGATGAACCGGTTCAAACCATTTCCAAAGCCGATATTCACCAAAAAAAGGTGATGCTGTCTGTTTGGTGGGATTTTAAAGGAATAGTTTTTTTTGAGCTTTTACCGGATAACACAACGATTAATTCGGAAGTCTACTGTCATCAGCTGGACAGACTGAATGATGCACTTCAACAGAAAAGGTCAGAACTAATCAACAGGAAAGGTGTAGTGTTTCACCAAGACAACGCGAGACCTCACACAAGTTTGGTCACTCGCCAAAAGCTTTTACAACTTGAATGGGATACAATGCTACACCCACCATATTCTCCAGACCTGGCACCCTCGGATTATTATTTGTTCCGGTCACTCCAAAATTTTTTAGACGGTAAAACCTTCACCTCAAATGAGGAGGTCAAAAACCTCCTCGATCAGTTTTTTGCCAGCAAAGACCAAAAATTTTATGAGCGTGGAATTATGCTACTACCAGAAAGATGGCAAAAGGTGTTGGACCTGAACGGTCAATATATAATTTAATAAAGTATTTGTTTATTATACGAAAACTGTCTTTCATTTCCACAAAAAAAAAACGAAATGACTTTCCGAACAACCCTATAGCATTAAATATCCAACATATCTGTGAAATTATTTTTGTTCTTGCTAAAAGTAAGTCGGAGGCTACGGTAGTATTACTAAAGTCAAAATTGAGACATAACTTACTAAACGAAGTTTACACCTGCAAGACAAATTGCTAATTGGAAACAAAGATTAAACATTCATGCTGTTCTCCAATAAACTTTTCAAAACAGTCTTTTAGAAGTTGCAGACATATGAAACAGCTCCAGGGACGCGGTCAGGTTCTTTCAAAACCTGGTGCTCATCGTAGTTTTTTCACTGCCCCTGGACCAGAAAACAAAATTTTCTTGAAGAAGTAATTTAGCAATCAAGCAATTAAATGCAAACAAACTTTTCATCAAATAAAAGGTCTGTTTTAAACGTTAAGTACATTACGATCAGGTTAAATTAATATACAATTTTGATTTTTAAAGTGTTTGTGTATAATTGTGACTACATGGTTTTTAATTAATTATTTATTTATAATTTTAATCGTACAACGTGTTTTAACAATTTTATGTTAGATAGCTATTTCGAGTTTTATTTGTACAAAGTTTTGAGTAATTTTTGTTAATGGTTGTTGATCTTGGAGCATGTACCATTCAAACCAAAATCCATTAGCGTTACATTATTAACTAAATAAAATTAGCCTTGAGAAATGGCAACAACCTGGACGAAACGTCGGGTGTGTTTTTATAAATAAATAAAATAAGTTTAACCCTAATATTGCTTTGACTAAACAACTGATCACAAAATATTTAAGACGGCCAAAACATGAACCAGAATTGAAATGGGCAGAGTACCTGTTTGGATCCGATACCGTCGGATCAGACACTATATCCCGGATAATGACGTCGGCAGTGCCGGTTAATCTTGCCAGAGAAAAAAAATACTAAACACCAGGAATAATAATTTAATAAATATAACAAAAAGCCTACCCAATGGAAATTGATAATTAAGGTTGTATTGGGATAGATAGTTTGTCGTAATTTGTACTATTTATATTGATTTCTGTACTAAATCATTTGATATTTCGATATAGTTCTTGTGTTTACAGTGGGAGACAGTGGTAAGAACATGCTAGTTACTTAGGTCAAGTGTTTTGCATATTTATGTTTGCAAATGAAATAACATTAATAGTGGAAGCTTTTTATTGATTTTTCTTGATTGATTTCCACTCGATTAAATCCTACGTTCTGTAATAAAAAACCGACACTGTCGGCGAGATCCTTTGGCATTATTAATATCATTCGGTTAATTCTATATTAATATATCAACTCAAACACATGCATACATGCTTATAAACCATACGAATGTACTGTATATATACAACAATCACCATTATTGTAGTTGATTAATTAAGTGTGCGGCTAGGCCAGGATTTCTCATTAATTTTGCCATCGTGGGACGCGGTTACCGTAGACTAGACCCGTTTAAATCACGTTGATGAGATGGTAAGAGGAAGAAAGAGAACGATCGAATCGGAGAAAAGGACAACACGAAACCAAGTTGTAACTGGTAATATTAGAAAGACGTCTACATTAACTTCATCTCTACGGACGTGTAGTACTTATTGAACGAACGTACGGTACACGCCTGTGTGTGTCTGTGTCACGTTTGTAATTACAAATATTATGATCCTGCCTACATCGAAGGTGTGACTGTTCTATGGCAATTTCTCAATTAACAATACTTGTCTCGATTCATCGTGCATTCATATACATTACGACGTTTAAAAGAAAATGAAATAAGGAAACAAATAAGTAGCTTTCTGTTTTCATTTTCATAAACGATGATGGCTTTGAAATAGTGTAGTATGTGTTTGCTATTCAAGTCGAAGACGAGGGTGGCAAACGCACGATATGATATGGTACAACTTCGCCCTGAAAAGCGCATACTATTTTTCGTCAAATGTGTGCCCGAACATCAAAAATTCACCGAGCGGCATGGCCTAGAGGTTTAGACCATTGCTCAGCATTCGAGAGGACGCCGGTTCGATTCCGGGTCCGTCTGCTTTGGTCCAAGTTTTTCTGTGGTTTCCTTGGATCACCTAGGCAAATCCTGAGGCAGTAATATTCAACAGATAATCTTTCATTCTCTTCTGTCTTCATTTCGTCCGTCTCATCTTTCTCACCCGAACCACCACCCACCCATTCCTACGATTCCTGAAAGCAGGCTGAAGAGGGCCTTCCGCCCTACCTTCCGGCGTAGTCCGGAGGGACTGCCCGCCCACCAGAATGAAACACCCAAAAGTTTTAAGTTTTTTTTTTTCAAAAATTCGTATCTCTTTAGTTTGGGCAGGGACACACTGTACGACATTGACTAGTTTCGGCCCGTTGTGAGTTTTCGTCCCGACGAATGTTCGTACTCTAGGCAGATATGTGACAAAAAATAGTTTTCGACCTTCCCATCATGGAATGAAAAGTTATTAAAATGTTTTCTTTTCTATGTCTCCTATTTTTGATTCTCGATATGCCCTTTTTCAATGTCCTTATTATTTTGGATTCATTTGCATTACGATGTCTAAAAGATTACCAAATAAGGAAACAAAATAAGTAGTTTTGCTTATTCATTTTGGGAATCTATTACATTTCATCACCTTCACTTCATTCTATTCTGAGGTAATGTCCATATTTTCCAAAAACTAGAATATCCTACTACGACTGTAACTATTGTACTTAGGTGCAGTACTAGAATCTAAGTCTTTCCATGCTCGTCTACTCCTATTTCTGCTTTTGCTTCTGATCCAGCGATCGGCAACTTATTTTGGTCGGGTCTTGATGTTGTCGAAAGTTTTTATCGAGGTCAAGTTCAAAACGAGTAGAACTGTTTAAATGAAACAAAAAGACATGTGGACTACATTGTGCCAAAGTTTTAAACGATAATTTCCCTAAAATTAGAACATCCCACATCCTTAACTATTTGCGAACAGTAAACTCCCGTTTCTGCTTCTATGACAAGCCCTTCTTGTCTGAGAAGGTGTCCTACCATCCTATTTCGCTTATTTCTTATTGACTTCCATAAAGTCCTCTGTTCTATTCTTTCTAATATCTCTTCATTTCTAACCACGGTACCCTCATCATTCGCCTGTAACACCACATTTCGAACGCTTCTACCCTTTTCTTTTTCCTTCCCACCTACTATATTTCATCAGAAGTAAAAAATTTACTATTTACATTATTATGTACTTTTTGTACCCTCTATCTAGGAATACTTAAGTAAACAGTTTTCATAATAAATACAAAAAATTCTCCCACGTTTTGTTAAAAAAAATTAAAACATTATCGGAATATCTCTGCAGAATTATTTATCATGTTTAACAATTGTAAGAGGATATCCATTAATCACGAAAGCCCAAAATGGAGAAGACTCATCAAATCTTATTTAAAGGGAGCGAGAAGCCAAGTCCTTTCTAAATAAGATTACCTTAGAAATAACATACCCAAATGTCACGTCATTTTTTAACCCAATTTTGGGGTGTCCCATTAGACAAAGTAAATCTCACGCCAGGGGACGGAGAGTCCTACCACATTTTACCAAATCTTATCAAAGGGGAGTAAATGGTCCAAATTAAAAAAATTAAACACTTTATTATTTATTAATGGATGACCCCTAATTATAAATTTAAATTTATATTTTTGATAAAGAACTTAATGTATTGTTGTTATTTTCATTCACTGCTTCCTGTCTACTAGTTGTTATTTTAACCTTGGAGTATGAGTTTATCCATAAAAAGGCCTAACAAAAAGTAATTATTGTAATTAAAGATTAGTATCACGTTGCGAAACATTCGGAGCTGTGCCGATATAACGTAGAATATTCAGTAAATAATTTTTTCAAATAAGTATTCCTTATAATGCATGGAACCGATGATGAGTACATATTTAAGTAAAGCAATAAACAAAAGTGCATGTTGGTTCGTTGACCGTCTGTCTGTTTGTCTGGCTGCATACATTTTTTAATTGCAGCCCTCCTATTATTTTATTTTAATTAAGTGAAATTTGAAACACAGATAGGGATATTAATGAGCCAGGAACATAAACGATGATAACTTTGATGATATAGCGCACCTTCGCCCTGGGGCATACTATTTTTTGTGAAATGTGTCCGAAGTTCGAGAAAACTTCTATAAGCGGAATTGCTATATTGTTCATAACTTTTGCTAACTTTTAACGGAGATTTATCCGAATAAGTTTGTTTGTATTGTCATTTCGTGGTTCTTTCTAAATAATATTACCTTAGAAATAACAAACCAATCTTACATATGACAAAATTATACCGTTCGAATTCATTTACAACCCTATATTTACTGCAAACTTTTGTCATTATAAAGCGACACTGGTTTAATGATGAGTACCGGCATACGAATACATGTGGTATGACTTAGACGCTTCGTAGAGATAACAGTCTAATACTATTTATTTATTACTATCTCTCATTTCGTGATGTGATTTCGCTATAGTTTCGGCCTGACGTAAATGTAGTTATTTCGACTACGTTCACAGGGACGAATGTTGGAGCTTTCAGCAGAGATGTAACGACAAAATAGTTTCCAGGCCTACCTTGCATGGAATTGAAGGTTATTAAAATTTTTTTGAAGTGAAACTTCTTTACGCACGGTAGAGTAAGTTCGTTTCATGCGAGTTGCTGTGTAACGAAATTATGCAACGTATTTCCCCCGCTGTCTGTCCCTATTTATGCTTAGATCTTTAAAACTACGCAACGGATTTTAATGCGGGTTTTTTAATAGATAGAGTAATTCAAGAGGAAGGTTTATATGTATAATACATGCATAATATAATAGAGAAACACTGATAATTTTAAAGGTTTGTAATATGATGTAAATAAACACATTTTTTGCGCTTACATTACAAACGCTGGCTGAACCCTGCGAGATGGATCAAAATTATATACTACAGTATTGTACACCTTGAAAAGGTCTACAAAAAAGTCCGGGATGGTATATGTCTATCTCTTAGGGATAACCGACAATAACCATTTTTTATCCTTTACTTTTTACGAGAAGTAATGGCTTATTTACGAAGCGATTTTAAGCAATGCAGCATTAATCCTTATGCAATTAAGTACTTTTAAATACATTGTGCATTTAATATAGATCAGTATGGCCCTTTACAGCATGTAATTTAAATGAATATTTTCGAAGATATTACAGAAGGGACATAGCGGTTGCGGCGGTACCGGCCGGTTTGTATTGTCTAATGACAAAAAAGCTGCGATTGTTGTATATAAAGACATTCTATAGTATATTTACTATCAGCATTGCACCCGTGCGAAGCATAGTGTACAAATAATACCATTAAACCAATTCCTTAACCCCTTTCCCGGTATGTTTGTGTGTTTGAAGGAGTTTCATTTCAGTAGCGTGTTGTATAATTAATTACACATTGTATTTTTTTTATGTCTCCTAAAAGGCAGCAAAAACTTTTGATTTTAAGTCGTCGGTTTTAAGAGGTCCCCTTTCAAATCCTTTTTATTTAAAGTTACGTACTTTGAGTAAACAAAATACGTTTTATTAATTTTTCAGTGCGTGTCCGATGTAGTATTAATATAATTAAGACCGAATGTAGTAGACCACATAATGAGCACCTTGTATATGAGTCTCACAGGTGGTCATTTTTTCTACTGCTTATATTAATGTCTGCTAATCGCGTTGAAAATTGGCGATAATTTCATTCTTATCGATATAGGAAACTCTATGGACAGCAAAAGCAATTTCTGCCTAGATGGGTTATCGGTGAGACAATGGCATGATTAATTTGCAGATGACCGCAAAAAATGTAACATTTCTCCAACCCGGCCTACTCTGACATCAGCAACAACCGGGTCTTATGATCTAGCCATCCTTCGATTGTTGTTATTATTGAATGCAATGAATTAAGTGATTTGCTCTTGTTGGTTTAATTGACTTGTCGTAATGACGTGGACTCCTGTAATCGTTCGCGAAACAGAATAATTTCCTTTGAAATTAAAAAGAAGATTTACGATCGGATTGATGACTTTATTGTTTTATATAAATTATCGTAACAGTCCTTATCTAGCCGGCTAACCGTGAAAATCGCTACTTTACTAGGTATTACATTAGATATTAATAGCAAACGGATTTTCTAGGCGAACGCGTAGGTTTGTTAAATTTTATGCTGATAACTACAAAGAGTGGTATAAAAAATTTGTTCTAGTCCATTTAATCTTATGCTTTCTGAACAAACATCATCAAACACGAAAAGACAAACAAAATCCGGTAAGTAAGCATTAAAATTTAATGATCAATCAACTTTGATGTACTTTAAACACAAGAGATTTTCGCTTGTAAAATTGGAAAAGTATCCTATTACGTACTCAGCTTATAGAAGTTCTTATATCGTCCGATTGCGACGAAATAAAAATTAAATGTTACTTCAAACCGAGTTTTGTATTTTTATAAAACCCCAAACTTTCCAAATTTTTTTTTGCAAAAACTTTCAGTGTTAAAATGCCCAAAGTTTATAGTTTTGTCATAAGTTTATATAGCAATCGATCTGTTAATTCCGACATTATCTAAACGCCTAGTCGCCTAAGAAAACAACGTAACAGTTACCTGAAAGTGGACTGAATCTAAACAAATAGGTTAAGGGTGTTTTAATGGTTTCGCGTGAATAATTTAATGGTAATATTATAATTATCATTAGAAGAAAACTTTGTCGACTCCATCATCAAAAAAAATTTTACTTTTTTAACGTGTTTTATTATTTTGATAAACAATTTTACAATTTGCGTGCACAGTTCCTATGTAAGTTTTTCTCTCATTCGAGTTATAAATTTTACCACCAGATGGTGTATGCCCATTTGACGGATCCCAATAGAAATCCTTTTAGTAATCGATCGCTGTTGTAAGGATCGACCTAATATTTCCGATTCTTTATATTCTCCTTTTTTTTATTCATCGGAGGCGCTAATAAAGAAAGCTCCTCTTCGTCTTTCTTCGGTGACATCATTTTAATAACTGTCTCTTTAAATTTACTACATCGGCTACAATATCGAAGGAGCTGCAAAAAATCACTTTTTATACACACCAACAAGTTACTGTAGCGCTACTGTAGCCCAACGGAAGCGCGCTACAAAAATTAGCTCGTGTGAAAAGGCTCTTTGCGATATCATCAGAGCATCAAACTAACGAGAGGTAATTTTTTTTCCTCGAAAACTTTTAAGTTCATTATCATTGCCATTATTGAAGGCTTTCTAATGATAAGACATCTGATTTGTTTTATCACAGATTATCCTAGATAACGTAACAAACCATAACAAACTTTATATCTATACGAACGAAAAATAGATGAATATTAACACTAACATCAACTATGGTAATGAGATTTATTTTGCAATGTGTAAATAAAAGATGAAAGTGATTGTTGATATTTGAAGTCTATCGATTCATTAACAAGTGGGTACAGAGAGATCGTAATTTTCATTCATGTCCTGCTGTAGTATACACTTAAAGGTGTAACAACCGTAGAACAAAAGTGAGATGACTCTTGGAAAATGTTAATTAAAAAGTACAATTGGGGATTGTTTTCAAAGTGCGACAGCAGCAGCAGGACGGTCGGCGGGCGGACTGCGGCGACTGCATCATCATCAGCAAAGCTGCATTCAAGTTTAGTAATTTGTTATTTTAAATGGGCATACGACGGAGACGGTGTGTTCAAGTGCATGAACCTCACATTGTGTGCCTGTAAACACAATTAATTAGCAATTAGAATGCACCTTGCATAATTTTATACGAATGTCAAAATGCAGATTATGATGCATTCATTCTGTGTTGCGCGAAGAATGTCGTCTTGACTGAATACCAAACGACTGCTGCCAGACATCCACCGTACACCACATAAATGTATAATAAATTGGCTTCATTAGTAATAGTGATGAATTGCCGTTTTAACTATATGGTCGCACCTAATCAATTTAATCGCCAACTATACTTTTATTTGACATCTATTGACCTATTAACAGTCAATTCTTTTTTAAGGGTGTTTGGGAGGTATGCCAAAATTCTAGGAGACAAATAAAAATTTGGACCGAACAGATTAAATTTACTTTTATTATCACTTTAGCGTAAGGTTATTCAAATTCACTAAATGGTTATCGAGGAAAAAATGAAAAATTAGCTGAAAATCTCGTTTTTACTTGATAATATAATGATAATATTTATAATTGTCTGAAATAAATGCAATTTTAAAGTTTTAATTATTATTTAAACATATTTACGCTCATTATTAATAGAGTTTGAAACTAAATATTTTTTTGTTTCGAAGTCAAGGCATATTCACTACCAAAATTCAGTTAAAAATTATCCATATTATTCGTTATTTCTTATTTTATTCAAAGCTTTTGGTCAAATTCCAAATTTTCTCTCAAACCGTTACTTTTTTTAGTATAGATAGTATTTATTTACCCCATGATATGCTGCAAAACCCAATTAATCACGAATTTTTAATTTTATGTACTCTTGTCTCCGATTGTACCTCCCAAACATCCTTAATACTTATCAGTTAAAATTACACAATAATATAATATAATAATAATACGTATTTAATGAACATGAATTAAGTACAGACGGTGGCATGAATTGGCCACAGTGATTTTGTTGAATGTTTTTAATTGATTGACCATTACTTACAAGTTTGATTTTTAGACATATTAGAGGCAGAAACAGGAGTTAGAAGGGGTAGAGGTAGACCTAGATTAGATTACTGTTCGCGAATAATTAGGATGTGGGTTGTTCTAGTTTTAGGGAAATGCGGAGATTAGCTCAGGATAGGAAAGAGTGGAGGTACGTGTCCAACCAGTCTTAAGACGGACGACCTTATGATGATGATGATATTAAAGAAACGAATTACAATTGACTGCAACATATAACTATGTACAGCACATTTTTAAGGGATTAGTTTTTTCAGTATTGCAAAGAATAGGTTATGCGTTTTTGAAGTGTTTAAGTTTACCTATTATTGAAAGTTGTTGTAACCAAAAACAAAATTAGTCTTTCTTCATTCTTGTAATAAATAAATTTTAGTGTGTGTACAAAAATATTACCTGAGAATATTTTACAAACATTTGAAATATTTGTGAAATACATATTCCCAAATAATATTTTACAGTACTCGCATAAATACCTCTATTTATTTAAATAGGTTTTACCCCGGCTTCGCTCACATTGATGTCCGACATACGTTCAAAGATTATAGACTACCACATAAAGCTAATTTTTCTATTCTTCGGGAATATTTTATTTTCTGGATAAAAAGTACCCTATGTCATTTGCTGTATTCCTGACAATGTGTGTACAAAATTTGATGAGGATCGGTTTAGTAGTTAAGGAGTGATATAGTAACAAACAAATTCACATTCGCATTTAAAATAGTTATTAGTTTGAATTACATTGACGCATGAAGAAAAAAGTTCCCAATTGTAGATATGTCTTATTTGTCGACTTTATGGTAGGTCTTCGTTGGTTCCGTTTTACCATACAGTCTGTGACCTCGTACGTTACGCGGTTCGAACTTTCCGATTCGATACAAGTAAAGGGACCGAAGGTGAATATTTAATTAATCCGACGCTGAGGTCGGTCAGCTTCAAAGGAATGACGCATCGATAGACGGCGGTGTTTCTATATAAAAAAAATGGCATCGCGGACGGCGGTGGCCGGAAAAATGAAGTCAATGAGCATTACTCGCTCGATACCAACTTAGCCTAAGCTGATTATCTTGATGTAGACCGAATTGGAAAGCATTCGCATCAAGGTAAAGCTCAAGAAGCTTTCGAGCAACTTTAAAGCGTCTCCTTATGATTCAGCAGAAATATCTTAAAGAAGTTGTCAATTTAGACATTTAGGGTAAATATAACATGCAAAGATAGGTGTCACATCATTCAAGTTGCAACTTCGGATCCTGAATCAATTATTATGGTGGCAAAATTAACTTAAATTTGAACATTTTTTTTAGTCAGGACGGAAGGAATAGTAGGGATATAAAGTAGAAGATAGCGCAGGGTCGAGTCGCCATCAATAAAAAGAAGTCACTTCTATTCTCGCGAACGGTTAATTTAGAAATTTAAAGTTTGTTGAAAGTCTTATGTTTGAAGTGCGGCGCTGAACGGGTGCGAAACATGGACGGTGGGCGCTGCGGAATATAAAAGGTTAGAAGCCTTCGGAATGTGGTGTTACAGGACCAATGCCGAGGATACCGTGAATAGAGAAGGTTAGAAATAAAGAGGTATTAGAAAGAATAGGTAAACAGAGGACTCTACGGAAGTCAATAGAAAATAGGCGAGATAGGTTAGTAGGACACCTTCTCAGACATGAACGGTTAGTCAGAGACATATATTAGAGGTGGAAACAGGAGTTAAGAAGAGTAGATTAGATTATTGTTCGCAAATAGTTAAGGATGTGGCATGTTCTAGTTTTAGGAAAATGCGAAGATTAGCTCAGGATAGGAAAGAGTGGAGGTGCGTGTCCAACCGGTCTTAAGACTGACGGTCTTATTATGATGATGAATATCAAATTAATTTATCACTCACCGTCAGATTTAATTACTTTTATAGATCTATTCTTATGACGTAAAAGAGAGAAACATCGAACTGTTATTTTATAATCTAGCATGCAAATTTGTGTTTCGATGCGTGTTGCAGGTGGTTCGCAGTTAAACGTTAGTATACATGTATATGTGTAGAGGAAGAAGAAAATGGGTTCAGTAAATTTTCTCAGAAACTTTAACGACCGGTCAGGTAACAAAGTGCTGCCACTGAGGCAATTGCTAGACTTCAGCCGAGTATAAGGAAACCATCGGAAACCATTCAAATCGCGCCACATATATTTTATGCGAGTTTCAACGATTCGATCGTATTGCCATCAATCTTTAAAATATCGACATTTGCTTTACAGTGCTAAAGAAATAACCAAACCTATCCAATACAGTGTGGAACAATATCTGGATAAGCTGAACACAGCTGCATGTAATTAGGTACTTTTAACAATCATCAGTCAATTATAAATCAATGAAATCATAAAAGTACAAATAATGATAATAGTAACGTGAAGTAGCGTACCTATGATTCATTTAAAAAACCAATTTGTTGAAATTGTACAGAAATGTATTGTGTTGTTGTTCATTCCGAAAACAAAACGAAAATGCTCTACAAATGAATCTAAAAGAATATATATGTATATGTTCCATATATTGCATTTGTGACGAGTTGAGATTCTATTAATATTACATATGCAGTCATCAAAGATCGGAATCTATAAGAAAATTCGTTCAAAAAATATCATCAGCCATCTTTTCTTATTAATAATAAGTAGTAAATCTAATAAATACAATTTTATTGTTCTTCGTTTATAAAGCAGGAAATTTTTTAATAAATTAAGTATAATATACTCTTGGTTTATTAAAAAATTTTTTTACAATTTTGTTTTCGCTAAAACGTTCAATGTCAAATTTAAACATTAGCCGATCCATAAATGCCCTTATGTCATTATGAATTTGACTGGGATGGGATGCTTTGAGTGACACTCTCATATAGCAAGGCACAAAAAACCTCTGTATTCTTTATTTCAATTTCCTAAACTTTTAATTAATCGAAAAATGAAAATAGATATAATAGAATTTTTATCAGTCATCAACTTTTCTTTCGTATTCGGAACGAAATTCTCCCTTTTGATGTAAAATGGGTACCTACCTACTTAATTACTCAATATTTTAAATCAATAGATCTATGTATGTAAAGTCAATAGACCAAGAAGGAATCATTAATTTACTTTACTTGCAAAGTACGTGTTGTAACAAGATAAAGTTCATAAGTTTGGATGTAAAACTTAATTTACGAAACTATTCATCTGATATCAAAAATTCATTCTGCAATATTTTGAATTTTCAATTTTTGACATAGGCTGTATATGATTCCATTAAAAGGGCTTATCATGCAGACTAATTTTACAACATAAGTCGAGCGAATGGGAATACATAGTACAGGATAAAGGACTACCATGTATGCTTAGTTTCTCAGGAGCTGTTCGCAACAATCAGAAATTGATGCTGCTTGCAGCAAACGTAGTCACTTAGTTAGTTAGTAACTGCGACTATTCACATAATATTTTATACATTTGTGTCCTGAAATATGCTTGAATAGTGGTAGTTAAGTATTACAATTGTCCTTCAATTCGTCGTAGCAGCATTTACCATCAACCGTTAAGGACGCAGAAACGGAGGACAATGATAGTCAATTAAATAACAGTTAAAGCGCAAAATTCAGTCGCTAATAATATTTTCCGTCCTGTACATCCCGTGACTTGTCGAGTTGTATTGTGTGTGTGTGTGTGTGAGTATTGTACGTTCTTCTTTCTCGATAGGTCGCGCAATATGTTTGTGTGTGCGTACGCGGAATACATTTATTGGTTTTCCGAGAATTCCTTTATTACGCCTGCATGACAGATAATACGGTCCCTGTCTCCCGTTTTATTTATGTTCAGTCGGTGAACAGACAAAAAGCGCGCGGTGAAGTGAAGAAGAAGCAGAAGAAGAAGAGAGCCGAGGAAGCGAGAATATTACCCGCGGTTATACGGTTGCGGCTGCGGCCAGCAATGCGGACGTACGCTTCGCATGGGCAAAACGGAAAATATGTAAAATCCATCGTAACGATTGAAGAATTATTCCGTCTCCGGGCGAAGCGCAACCTGGATCGAGACCAGGGTTTCTAAAACTTGGAATCAATGTCATTACTAGGGGGTCCACGCCGCCTGTCTTTCGATAATAATTAGCGCATCCCTTCAAGTGTGAAACACCTTCCATTAAGTACCCTAAGATACAATTTTTTACCATGCTTCCGCTTCGAAAGTGAAATTTTTGCTGGTTTCAAGGACGAGAAAATGCAACATAACCTCCCACATAAGAAAACGCATTATAACTGCTTATGTTGCTACTAAGTCTCGTTGGGACACCCAGAAAAAGAATCGTCAATACTGATGTGAGGTATGCCTTATGAATTTTCCACAAAGATTATGTGAGGCAACCCTAATACGTGTATAAACTTATACAAGGAAGTAGGTATTTCCACCACCTGGCCTAATGGGGGTTCGATCAGACAAACATCAAAAATAGGAGCTCATCTTCGATAAACCAGTGATGATTATCTGCTAATAGGCCATTTTTGAAAATTAGCAACTACTTTGATTCGATTGATTCCCCTAAAATTTTCTTTGAAGTGGTAGCGATTATTTTAGGAGAATCACATAACAGCATTTGTCGTTATACGTGAATGAGGCAAGACGTTAATATGATCCTTATGGAGTAGCGATGCGATATGCCTAACCTAGTAAGGATCATGGCCTCCCCCTTTCAAAATTTCAGCTGGAAAAATAAGATTTTATAGACAGGACGAATTTGAATTTACGAAATCTCAACGAAAAACTTCTATTCTGATGTCCAAACACCTAAACTCATGGAGAGGAGTTGTTATTTATATTACGATGGTTATTTTTGTTCCTAAAATTCCCTTAAAACAGGAATTTCCTCACTTTTACATTGGAGTATAATTGTTATATTCTGAGGTCATATTTTGGTAAATTACAAATTCTTTTACGCAAATCTATTTTTTGGCTCTATAGTAGAGATATAAAGCAAAGGATAGTGCAGGGTCGAGTCACCTTTAAAAAAAGAAGTAATTTCTGTGCTCACAAACGATTAATTTAGAAATTCGAAATAGATTGTAGGTGCACTTCTGGAGCACGGCTCCGTACGGGAAGCAAAACGTGGTCGATGGGTACGGCGGAAGAAAAGGTTAGAAATGGTGAGAGAGAGAAGCAGTAGGAGAACAAAGGGCGCTATAGAAGTCACTAATAAATAGGCGTGATACGCATGATTAAGACATATTAGACGTAGAAACAGGAGTTAAGGGGTATAGCGGTAAATCTAGGTTAGATAATTGTTCACAAATAATGAAGAATATGTAGGATGTTCTAATTTTAGGATAAAGCGAAGAGCTGCCCAGGATAGGAATGAGTGGAGGTGGGGTATCCAACCAATCTGACTGACGACTCTATATGTAGATGATGATGAAGTATTGAATACTTTTCTGTTTGTTGACGATCTGTACCCATTTTGTTGAGGCTTTCTATTGCAACTCTTTTATAAATGAATCTGAATATAAGATTATTTGGATTTACCTTAATGCTATTAATCATCATCACCACAAGGTCGTCAGTTCTAAGACTGGTTGGTCACGCTCCTGCACTTTCCTATCCTGAGCGAATTTTCGCATTTCCCTTTAACTAGAACATCCCACATCCTTAACTATTTGCAAACAGCAATCTAATCTAGGTCTACCTCTACCCCTCCTAACTTCCGTTTCTGCCACTAATATGTCTCTGACTAGACCTTTCATGTCTGAGAAAGTGTCCTACCAACCTATCTCGCCTATTTCTTATTGACTTCCATAGAGTCCTTTGTTCTTCTATTCTTTCTTATATCTCTTCATTTCTAACCTTCTCTTTATACGGTATCCTCATCATTCACCTGTAACACCACATTTCGAACGCTTCTAATTTTTTCTTTTCCACAGAGCCCATCGTCCATGTTTCACTTCAGTACAGTACCGTGCTCTAAACATACACTTTTAATATATACTTTTAACAACCTTTTTCGAATTAACCGTTCGTGAGCATAGAAGTGACTTCTTTTTATTGAAGGCGACTTGACCCTGCGCTATTCTCTGCTTTATATCCCTACTACACTTTAATAATAAGAAATATTCCATAATATGGATGGTATTTAAATATTATTTACACGTGCGACGCGACGGCTATGTGAATTGTTATTACCTATACGTGTAATTTTTTTTGACAAAATTATCCATCCATCCATGATTAATTTGTCAGGGCTATTGAATATTCATAATCTTTTTCGAATTGAAACGTTACATTCAAATTGGTAATTATTTTCATAATTAAATTAGAGATTTCGTGTGACACGCAATTGAATTGTTCTCCTTCAATTTTAGTGAGTGCACCTTCGCCTAAGACTTAACCTACTATAAGAAATTAATTACCTTTTTATTTATTTTTTTTTTTGAAGAAGTGATAAACGAATTAAAGCGTAAAGATGATACAGGAGTCGACTTTTCTTTGTCTGAAAATGAGTGTAACCATTTTTAATACATTGTATTCTTTGTAATAAGCGTGTTGAGTTGCTGCATCGGAACCATGCAAAAAAGAAAACGATCTGGTAGGCTACACAATGACTAACATTCGTACAACTATCAATGAGTATAAATTAAAACTAATGGGAATTAGTGAAGGTACGAATGCCTTTTAATTACATTGCGAATCTTCGTGTTATTAATGTTTAAAGCAGAAAATAGCTTCTCTTATTCTTCTTAATGATACTTACCGCAATTATTTGGTTCATCAAAATTATGGTTTTTAGACATATTTTATTATCAAATTATGAACAGTATTAAATATATATACTCTTAAAAACAATAGAAAGTTTAAACATTTGTTTATGAGAAAAAGACTCAATCATCAAAATTTGTCACCCTTTAAATTTAGGCTCTAGGTCTTTGTGAATGTAAAATGAAATTCATCGCCGCTCTGGGTTTAAATATATGACAACTCTTTTTTTTTTCGCAAGTCATTTTAGGATATTGAGACTATTAATTTCTAGTTTTATTCGTTGATTTGTCCTGCAAAGATAGTAGCTCGAAAAAGAAGCCCATCGGGAGTGAATTATTACCTTGTTGGGTGCAATTCACAAAGGGCTAAACGGTTTCACAATCCATTCCAAATAAGCCACGGGAAATAGAGCGGCGAAAGGAATGGATTACTAGTACGCTTCATCTGGATTTCTTATATTTTAGAGAGGCTGACAAGCTCTAGAAAGTCTATATAAAATTAACGTTTCGAGGAGGCAGAAACCTAAAATTTATAGCCGGAAACTTTCAATAACGGCACTGGAACGAGAAAAGTATCTGAAAGAAGAGTTCTTTTGGTGGAAATCTCATCATTATTTCCTCACATCACTCACAGGAAAACCCATCAAGAATTTTCAGTCCTTAGAGATAGATTTTTGCTGGATACAGTCAATGTTTACTTCTTGAAACAATTTTTAAAGATAAAACCTATTTTTTGAACTTATTTTTAAGAAATAAACAAGGATATACGACGGTGAAAAATTGTTTCAAACAGGATCGTTTGTTGCTCGACAGAATAGCCAATTTAGCCAACATATACTATCTTCCTAATTAAAATTAGGGCTCAAGGTTTTTTATCACCAAGCGAAAAAATCTGACTTTATAAGAGATCTTGTCTAAAGGATATAAACTAGTGACAAGGCTCTTCACCAGGATGCGCCTGACAACGCGACCAAGCATGTGACATTAGCACTAATACTTACTTGAAGATAGTAGTCAGGAATTATGGTTTTACAGAGTTAGCTACCATAGCTGTACTATGTATAGCTGAAGCCATAGCTGTACGTGATTTACTTGTGGTGTGCCTTAAATCAATAATAGCAGATAAAATTCAGGGCCACGACAACGTCAGTCGCCAACAACAAAAACAACACAAGCAACGGCTGTGACCACATAGTTTCCGTTATTATAAGTCACTGTGTCGCTTGGAGCGGATGCGATCGACGCGGCGGCAACCAATTCTGTTTGCAAGTAAGCGTAATGTGTGTGCGGTGCGTATTTGTATGTGTGGGTATATGTTAGGCTCGTGACTCTTGGTCCGAGTTCGTGTCCTGACTTCCCGATCAAGTCGCCGTCGTCGCAGGACTATCAGCAAAGGATGGACCTTCGTTGATGGTTTCTATCATTACTCAAAAACATTGTAATAATTGTACTGTATAAAATAGAAGAGTATTTTGAGTTTACTCCATGTTTTGTCAACCAGGGAGAACTAAATAAAGCTCAAATAAATTAAGGATTCCCGGGTGTAATAGAGAACTTGATCAGAGGAGAATAAACGACAGAAAATAATTTTATTATTTATGCAAAATGCTGGTAATGGACAGAAAAATTGCTATAAAGGACAATAGTTGTTCTCATAGACACATGAAGTTGTACTTTCAGGGAAAATCGTACAAGAACGAGGGTGTTATCGAAAATAGCATTAGTATTCAAAGAAAATCCTTAAGGAAAACGGCTGCTTTAGATAGGAAAAAAAGTCGAAGAGAATCTCGTTAAAAACATTTAAGATGAGAAGCAAGTACTACCTAAGTAAAAAAAATCGGTTGTCTGTAAAGTCGGTTTACTGACGATAGTTTAACGTGACATCGTCATAAGAAAATACTGATAGAATGGTTTCATTTTTCAAAACAAAATTTTAATTTTATTTGTTTGATAGATATTTTGTATGGATATAGAGAAGGAGGTAAATGGAAATGTATTATTGTATAGCAGCTGTCCACGCGGACGCATCGCTCACTCAAGTAGGAGAGAGACGGATGTCGAACGCTGCCGAACGCGTAGGCCGATTCTGCCTCTTTGTCGCTAGTTCCGCGCTCTCGCTTGCACTTCAAGCCTTAAATGGAACGCCTCAGAGCGAGGTATGTCATGTTTTTCCGTGCGTGCAGCCGGCTCCATCGAATTATAAGACGTTGTCACGTCAAAAATCAACATTGATGGGTATTTCGATTGACTTGTATGAACTCATCATACTAATTTTGCTAAATTTTCGTCCAATCAAACGTGCTCCGTTTTTTTTTTTTATTTACCACGAGAATTTAATAGCTATATTTTTATGATATAAAATTCATTAAATTCTGCTCCTTTCAGAATATTCAATAAAAAAATATATTGGGATGAGCACTGTCCTTTAAGTTATTTAGTCTGTTATTCCAGCCTTCTACTATGGTCTTTGGTTAGTGCTGCTCTTGGTAACAACTCCCCAAGTTTTTTAACTAATTTTTATAATACGCAGTATTAAATATTAAAAACAAAAAATGAGTAAATAAATGGATTTGTACACACTGCATGCACGGACCCATCACCCAACCCGATTTCAGTGGTTATCAATAGTCTCAATTATTATTGTCGAAAAATATTTATATTGGCTATTGAAGCAACTACAGAATGCTTAGTTCACGAAATGTATAAGTCAGCTTAATCAGATTCCGAAGTAGAACATGTTTTCGATCATTTGGCTTTGATCATATTGCAAACTGAGTATTTATCTCGGCCAATAGGTGAATTCGACAAATGGGTATAATCTATTAATATTTAGAATAAAGACATGTGAACGCGTGCGGGTTCCTAATAGATTAAATGAGTTGTGTCGGTGCGTCGGTAGTGGCGTAATGGGGTATAGTCGGTTATAAATCGAAAATGTGTTAGGTGATGTGAGCAGACCGAGGCAATCATGCTTGGTGGTAGGTTAATATGTGCACGAAGACTTGCCAAACATTTGGGCATTGGTCTTGAACCATATTTTCTAATTAAGTGAATGTTTTTATTGCTTTTACAATTAGTATATTCTACATAACGGTTTGCTGTAAAGCATATCAGCCCATCATTAGATCTCCAGTGTGAGAGTTATTGTTTTATTGTATGGCAATGGAAAGGTTAGCAAAATAACTATATATTTATCCACTAATGTGTATCGTTATTGTTTATTTGTACTAATTTTGTTTTGGGTTTAAAAGTCATTATTGGAACATGCATTTATTCACCCCCAGAGGCCACGCGACTGAAGCTAGTTCAGGGAGTAAATTGCAGGGATATTGATGCGAGTGGCTCCGTTATAACGTAAAATTTAAAGCCATAAGCATTCAACTACGTGCAATCCTGTGTGGTGGCATTTTTACATAATCATGCAAAAATCGAGAGCTCTTGCAATTTTTCTCTCGATGAACATTATTAACGCTAAATTTTACTTACACAAGAAAATTTCACTTCCTGGCCTAGGAATGGTGATAAAAGTAAGAAAAGGGAAGGAAATAATCGTGCGACCTGACACTTGTTATTACGGAACTTAACACGTCTCTTTAGTTATAAGAAAACTAAAATCTAAAACAGTGCAAAAATTAAATGTGTCTGTTTTTCTACAATAGACAAATTAACAGAAGCATATATGTCATACATCAAACTAAAGTTACTTTCGACTTAACCGAAACTATAACTTTGTGATTAAGGGCTCCACTAAATCCTTACGAAAAATGTCCCTCTGTCAAACTCTTTTAAACTTTGGATTCTAGTAGGTAGTACTTGACGTGTAGATCAATAGTCTCAATGAGCGCTAAAAGTCGTAAAAATTCATCTTTTTGAGATATGGTCCCTTAAAATTGTATTCTCCAATAAGGACTTCCAAGATAGAATGATAACTATGCATATATTAATGTAATATTATACCTACATATATGTATTTCATATTGCAAATGTGTTACAGTTTCAAATCAGGGATGATAATACACTTTGCAAAAGTGTGGTATACCTCTGAGTACACCATTTACCTTTCCCCATAAGTACACCATGAAGGTGAGGTGTACTACTACACATACAGAATGCATTACCATCCCTGGACCGAAACCGTAATACTTCCATAATATGCAATACACATAAGTATAATACTACCTTTATTTGGAAGTCCTTACATAAAAATGCAACGTTAAGAAACCATTTTTACGATTTAGTACCCATTGAGACTTTTGATCCACACGTGGATAACTACCATCAGAATCCAAATCCGAAATTCATTGTTAAGACCCAAATTATCTACATGTTTTGAATTACTTTTCAGTTGTTATTGATCTAATACGAAAGCATCTATTTCTAGTTCTAGTAAAAATTATATCCCATTTGTCACTCCTCTAATAAAAGTCTACAACTTGATCGAATTTACCTAATTGTTATCTTTCATCGGTTAAACAATTGGTAAGTGGACAAGCACCTATATTGCTGTACCAAAAATGTCCAGCAGGTACATTAAGTTCGGTACTATTATGTTGACATTTAGTGCCTACTTAATAATCATACTAATTAGAATATGACTTTGTTTCAAGTTTGATTGAAGTCAACGACTGTAGTGAAGAGAGGGTTATAAACCAGCAAAGGTTTCCATACGTCATCAAAGTTCTTGGGAAAAATGCAAATGTGGTGTTAATTTTTAAGAGTCGATGACCCTCGCACATGCGTCTGCGATTGATCGGACATTAATTACGGCTATAATTACTTGAAATCTAACTGAGTATATGTACTTAATACATATATGGGGTTTGGACAAACAAATCCTTCGTTTGTTTGTCCGGTTGACATCCAAATTGGCATGTTTTAAAATGAATAAATTAGTGACTGATGGTGTTTAATACAAGCGAGGGAGTTGTACGAGGGTGGATTGATAAGTTTCCGGCCTAACCAAGAGATGACGCCACTAGGCCTACCTTGAGGTGACATTCTATAGTACCATCCTTGGATAGCTTGTAGCTATAGTTTCAGCCCGATCTCCTTGCTAGTGTAGGTTTGACAGCACGCTGAACAAGACGCCTCTGTGGTTTTCGTAAAAATGGAAAAGCAGGAAAATCGTGCTGTCATCAAATACTTTTATTTGAAGGGGTTAACGCCGAAGGAAATTAAAAAAGAGATGGACTCAACACTGGGGACATCCTCCCCGTCATATTCAACCGTTAAGCAGTGGGTTTCCGAGTTTAAAAAGGGTCGTGTGAGCACCTCTGATGGGCCTCGCTCAGGACGCCCCGTTGAGGTCACAACTCCAGATATGATCGAAAAAATTCATCAAATAGTGCTGGGAGACCGCAGATTGAAAGTGCGTGAGATAGCTGAGACCTGTAAGATGTCATATGAACGTGTGCAACATATTTTGCACCAACATTTGCATATGGAAAAGCTCTGTGCAAGATGGGTGCCGCGTTTGCTAACAGTCGACCAAAAATTGATTCGAAAAAACATTTCTACCGCAAATTTGTCATTGTATAAGCGTAATCCAAGCGAATTTTTGCGTCGATTCGTAACCGTTGACGAAACGTGGGTCCACCACTACACTCCTGAAACCAAAGAACAGTCTAAACAGTGGATTGGACCAGGGGAACCAACTCCAAAGAAGGCAAAAACAATTTTTTCGGCGAACAAGGTTATGGCTACTGTTTTTTGGGATGCAAGAGGTATTATATACATTGATTACCTTGCAAAGGGTAATACTATCACTGGTCAATACTACGCAGACTTATTGCAACGTTTGAGCCACGAGGTGAAAATTAAACGACCTCATCTGGCGAAGAAAAAAATCTTGTTTCATCACGATAACGCACCAGCGCACACGTCAATCGTTGCGACGGCTAAAATCAACGATCTAAAGTTTGAATTGATGCCGCACCCTCCTTACTCTCCAGACCTAGCCCCGAGTGACTATTTTCTGTTCCCTAATCTCAAAAAATGGCTTGGCGGTAAGAGATTTGCGGACAATGAAGAAGTAATCGAAGCTGTAAATGGTTATTTTGAGGAGCTTGACGAATCAGTCTATAGAGATGGCATTAATAGACTGGAACACCGCTATGAGAAATGTATCAGCCTTGGAGGAGATTATGTTGAGAAATAAAAAAAAAAAATTTTTAAAAACCTTGTTTTTCTTGGTCAGGCCGGAAACTTATCAATCCACCCTCGTATAAGAAAAAAGACTCTACCCTAGTTACCACTAAACCTCCTCCCTGCGGATACTTCTATGTATCTACAGCAATTATCAGCACGAGTTAGTCTCACATGGAAAAGGTTAGGTTTACCCTTTCCATGTTTGCCCTATTTGCCAGTAAGGCGAGATTTACTTGAATTATATAGGTACCTACATACTTTGAAGAGGACTAGCCAGTTAATGAAAAATTATTCAAGACACAGGGTGAAAAAAATTCGAAAAAGGTTATTACGGGTACGAAATGTGGGCGCGGCGAAAAAGAAAAGCTTAGAAGCGTTCGAAATGTGCTGTTACAGGCGAATGATGAGGATAACGTGGATAGAGGTTAGAATTTAATTGAATTGAAGAGATATCAGAAAGAGTTTGAGAACAGAGGACTCTATGGAAGTCAATAAGAAATAGGCGAGATAGGTTAGTAGCACACCTTCTCAGGCATGAAGGTCTAGTCAGAGACATATTAGAGGCAGAAACGG